>NC_051227.1:39137321-39379821 GCF_015220715.1 Pygocentrus nattereri | reverse complement strand
GAAAAAACACACTTTACTTTTAATGGAAGTCAATGGAACCAGAATTTTTTCCAAGTCATTTTTGGTCATTTCTTTTGGTCCATTCATCTTGAACTTTACACACAGTGTGAAGGACACCAGGTCTTTTCAAATTATGCCAAAAACTGAAAAACGTCAAAAATGGAGATGCGAGGTTTTCTTCCGGCAACAGCGACATGTAGAAACATATTACTGTTGTTGGAGCAGAACCTCGTATCTCCAGAACGGTGACTTTACAGGTGAAGAACACCTACTTTACTTTCAATGTAAGTCAGTGGAACCAGACATTATCCAAGCCATTTTGTGCCATTTCTTTTGGTCCATCCATCATAAAATTTACACGATATAACCGGCGACAAGTATTTTCAAATTATGTCCAAAAAAACCCCCAAAAAGTGACGAAAATGGAGACAAAAAGTTTTGTTGCGACAACAGTGACTGGCACCAATGGTGCCTCCCAGTCTGGGAACTGTCAGTGACTGATTAGCTATAGGGGTCTGTTGTTAATTGCACTCATTGTCTTATCTGTTCTTGCCAGTTTCCCCTTTTCCAATTAACAAACAATGATAAACACATTCCAATTAGGAGGACGTGTGGCACATTCAAGTAAAGCACACCTAATACTTCACTAATCTAAAAGCATTAAGGTTCCCTCTGCGCAGTCTGATCAGTCTTACTAGCTGACGAATTGCAGGTATTCTGGCAGATATGCATTTACAGAAAGGGGGGGCAATTAAATCTCTCCAAAACAAACCCCAAACCCCAAACCCCCTTTGTCCTGACTGAAAGAATCACACTGATTCAGGCTAAGCTGATCCTTATGCTCCAAATCTCCACTGCTGCACACAAACCAGCACACTCACCACCACCGTCTGCACGCTCTCCCTAGTGCTCAAACCATTCTCCCTCTTCATCCATCACCTCCCCTCGGTGGTTTTCAACCTCACTCGCAGAGCTTACTTATTTTAAAGCTGCAGCTTGAGCCTTAATTATCAGTGCAAGGGGAAAAGAAAGTAGTTCACATTAGTTCAGACGTCCAAAAACGTGCCGTCCGTGGCTTTAAGAGGCACAGGAGTGTGTCTGTTTGCCTTGTGATTCATTTTCTTTTCCTGCGTAACATTAATCCATGTCGTGAATCAGCTCGATGGGTCTGGCTTTAGGACACTCAGATATGGCTTTAGAACATTCATCAGCAGCAGAAGGCAGATCTATTCCCCTACCCGTTGCCGTGCTTGTTAAACTGATAAAGCTAAAGCCGGGCAGAAGCCCTCCGTGTACAGAAGCCCTCCGTGTACAAAACGGCTTCTCTCACAAAACATGAGCAGAGTTTTCACTTTGTGATTACATCAGTTATTAAAAAGTAAAAAGGGCTTGAGGTCCACTTCCCGCTGATGTGGTTTTATGTACCACAGATGGACATAATTTATTTTAGCAGCCTCTCTTCATCCCTTAGAATTAAAGAGGCAGTTTTTGTTACTCTATGTAAATAAGCTCTGCTCTCATAGGCATAGGCTCTGTATTATGCCTCATTCAAAAAGCACCCAGTGCTGAAACACTGCTTACAACTTCAACGTGACACACAAACAATTAACCCAAGAAGAGGCAGTTTTGCAGAATAGTTTCCATATGCGGACTGTATGGAATGTAGAGCATATAGGTGCAGGCACTTTACCAAAAAGCAATTAATAGGCTATGAACATGCAATTTATTAATTTATTCCATCTATAGAAAAACAAACAATGCCAACAAGGTAGTTGACAGGTTTCTGACCAGAGAGAGAGAGAGAGAGAGAGAGAGAGAGAGAAAGTAGAGAGAGAGAGAGAGAGAGAGAGAGAGAGAAAAGAGAGAGAGAGAGAGAGAACATAGAGAGAGAGAGAGAGAGAGAGAGAGAGAGAGAGAGAGAGAGAGAGAGAGAGAGAGAGAGAGAGAGAGAGAGAGAGAGAGAAAAGAGAGAGAAAAGAGAGAGAGAGAGAGAGAGAGAGAGAGAGAGAGAGAGAGAGAGAGAGAGAGAGAGAGAGAGAGAGAGAGAGACAGAGAGAGAGACAGAGAGAGAGACAGAGAGAGAGAGACGAGAGACGAGAGACGAGAGACGAGAGACATCTGCATGCCATCATAAGGCAAAACAGTCCCCAAAGTAAAGGCACGAAGCAAAAACTTAATTTTTTCAAAATTCCCTGTTAATGAACAGCTTTGCTGGAAGTACAGATGTCCATGCTCTAGGAGAGCTGACGTTATCATCTTGTCACATCACCTGCCCCGACCTAACGCACAGTTTCCCTTAAAACAGAGGAGCTTTTCACTGAGCCCATCCAGACCCCCTCACCTGTCCTCCATCAGCAGTTGTAAATCTGAGACACATGCACAGGAACACCACAGCTCAGCAAATGATGGTGAGAGACGTGCTATTCAGGGCGAATCCACACAGCCTGGAGACAGGGATCCAGCCAGCTGGCCTTCACAGCAAAGGTGCACACCTGCTGGGCCGCGAGTCCGGCTGCACTGATGAATGAACAGGTGGTGAGTGACATGCTTACGCTGGGTGGAAGAGCTGCAGGGCTATCGAGCAGCCTTCTGCAGCCTTGGCCTGCCTGCTTGCCCTGCAGCAGCCTCCATGGCCCACCGACACACACAATGTTGATATAGTTTTTCCTAGTATGTTTAATTAAAAAAAAAAAAAAAAAAAAAGACAATAGTAACGGTCAAACAGGCTTTCAATAATTGCTAGTGTAAACATTCCAAAATCTCTCTCAAAAGCAATTCCTTGAAAAATGAAAAAAACTTAAGCATGTGTTTAAATAAAAATAAATAATAATTATTCCATCATAAAGATAAAATGTTGTAAAGATGCATTCTAGGAACGTCACTTTCTTAAATAGCAGTGCATGTGCTCAAGCTCAACACGCTTGGAGGAAACCACTAACTACCAATCATGTTACATCAGCTGTTTGTATAATGTAGGGAATGACCCCACTGCTGCCCATGCTGCAGGGTGGGGTTCAGTCCCCCACCCGGGGAACACACTATACCAATGGCCTACAAGCACCTCTCTACTGTGTATGGAAACCTTATAATCAACCTTAAATTTTTCAGAAACAAAATAGTATACTGAAATTGATCAAACTGAACTACCATCAAATCCATGCATCCATGCATTTTTGAGATATATGTTAAATGTTTTTTTTTTTCCCATTCAATAGGCATCTATGGTAACAGCGCTAATGATTAGTAGGTAGAGGGCAGTTATGCACTGCAGAAGATGAGATCATGCCAACTGCTCCACATTAGAGTTCACCCACTGTTAGTGACAACAGCGTTTCTGGGTAAAATACTCCTTTAAGAGCTGAAACTTCACTCTGGTATTGATTACTCATTCTGCAAATGTGTAATCCATCACACAGAGGCATGCTGTCCAAAAACCCAGTCTTGATGCAGGGGAAACTTGAACCACCGTAAGCTTGCATTCCTCTCTCTCTCTCTCTCTTTCTTGCTTGCTTTCTTCCAGTCAACTCCACACATTGCATGGAGAGCATGGTCATGTGGCTTAATGTTTAGCCCACACCAACAAAGCAAAACGCGGGTGGGGTGGGGTGGGGTGGTGGATAGAACAGGACTCGCTACGCTTTTCCACGCCAGTAATCTCTCTGAGAGCAGGGAGCGTCTCTAATTGCCAGGACACTTCTACCCAAAGGCTGTTCCCCTCTGCACTGAAAAGATGGGACCTCTTGTGCTCTTACAACCGGCTTAAGCTGATAAACCCTTTTCATTTCACAGGGCCATGAGATCGGTCCCCCTCTGTCTCAAAGGCACTGCCGAAAATGATTAATCAAAACAGAGATTACGGCCATCCGCGCAGTCACTGACCCCCTGCTGTTCGCGCACAGCGGGAGGCCGCAAACAACTGCCAGTGAATGGAGGGAGCCCTCGTTTTCACACTTCATTTTCTACGAACGCAATTACACACAAGCCGCTGGAAGGACACGGCTGCAGCCTGAAAACGGAGGGCCGCGTAAATGTTACGCACAAATTTCGCTGAGAGTTGCTTCCAATCAGAGCTGCCACCGATGCAATAGTAGGTACAGCTACCCGGCCAATATCAGCAGAAAATGCTAAGTGGCAATCACAGCTTAAAAACTCACAAGAACCACAGACTAAGCCACAGAGACTGAAGCCAACTTGAATAGACAACCAACTAGGAACATACAGGCCTCAACAGTAATTACACAAGACAAACAAGCTGACTACAGCTGACAGTACACTAATGCGCTATAATAACTTCACTCAGAGTTCGGTTCCGCCTCACTCACTAAAGGGACTGGACTGAAACCGGACCAGACTGACCCACCCCCACCCCCAGCCAATGCTGTAAAATGTTGTGCTGTCAGACTTGAACACATTTCGCTGTTGTCGGAAGAAAACCTCGTATCTCCACTTTTGCTGTTTTTTTTTTTAAAGTTTTTGGCATAATTTGAAAAAATATGTTGTCCTTTACATTGTCTGTAAATTTCAAGACGAATGGCCCAAAAGAAACGGCCCAAAACCTCTGTCCAAAAAGTCTGCTTCCATTGACTTCCATTAAAAGTAAGTTAAGTTGTTTCCTCCTGCTGTAAAGTCAGCATTACGGAGATACGAGGTTTTCCTCCTACAGCAGCGATCTGCTACACTTGCGTGTCAAAGTGCAATGTAAACGTAACTATAAATATCGATGCCGCCATCACTATCGATACACGTAACGCTACGGGCGTCTCCGTCGCTGCATATCGGAACATGTAGTTCAGACTCACCAGGGCAGGACCAAAGTTTTGAAACCAATCCAGATCTCGAAGCAGTGGGCGATGGTACACTATTCAACGCTGCCCGCGTGATCAGAAGCCTGTCGGTAGCCCACTGATGTAGCAGAAGAACCCTTCCAAGCATTAAAATACAACTTCTGATATAACTTTACAGTTACAGGCTTCCCTCCTTCAAGGGAGGAACAGTTTCATTAGCCAACGATAGACTTCACCAAGTAACTCGCTTTGCTCATGTCATCAATTGTAACCCAGACGTCAAAAGAGCATGGAATACAAGACCTTGTGGGCTTGTGAGTTTTAGAGGGGTGTAGCCTTGTTTGAGGTGCCAGCACAGCACCAAAAGTTGTCCCCCGATGTTTGTTCTCGCTACAAGCTCAAATCTGGGCCCATGAGACAACCTGTAGAGTAGTGGGGTGTTTTAGCATCTGCCTTCTTTTAGATGCTCCCCTCAAACGAAGCCCTTCAAAGCTCTTGCAAAGTTTTACTATCTGTTCTGTTCTGGCATCAGAAAGGAAAAGCTGGTATTGTGCCATCTCTACTCTCAACGTACTGCTGGGCTGTGAGGAAGATTGCTTTGGAACGCAAAGATAACATGAAACAAATTCATCTTCTCTGTTCATCAAGAAAGCGCTATTTATTTGCTTAGTTATACCTTCTTTTCCACACACATTTAGCTGAAAATGAATTAACACATCTGTTAGGTTTCCAGAACCAGACTGCTTCACGTCGCAGGGGTGAAATTAAGCAAAGCATATTTATCTTTTCAAAACTGTGACTGAGCCAGAGAATAATGAACACCACACAGCCCCTATCTGTTCATCGAGACTGGGCAGAGGGAAACGTGAGCACTTTAGGGGATGGGGGTGAAAATCAATCAAGTCTAAGTGCCTTTTTATCATCTGGAAGTCCCACTAGAATTCTCCTGAGTGACTGCTCATCTGGCCTGCAGCGCAGAGCCCCCCATACAGCACTCTCTCAGGGGTCCCCTATGGGACGCCGTGTCATTCCTACCACATGTCAGCAACCCACCAGCCATGACCACCAGCTAAAAATACAACACGACCCCACAGCTCCATCTGATACACCAGTCTGAGCGTCTGATGTAAGGTTTGGTGTCACTCGGGCTGGTAAAGGAACATATGGGATACGAGATGTTTCTGTAATTATAAGGAGAACATGTAACTCAAACTAGACTCCTTGAGGTCATAGATTAAGATTAGATTAAGTGACCCTTATTTGTCCCACAACGGGGAAATTCCATCTCCGCATTTAACCCATCCGTGAAGTGAAACACCACATACACACACTAGGGGGCAGTGAGCACACTTGCCCGGAGCGGTGGGCAGCCCAATCCGCATCGCCCGGGGAGCAGTTGGGGGTTAGGTGTCTTGCTCAAGGACACCTCAGTCATGTGCTGTCGGCTCTGGGGATCAAACCGGCGACCTTCTGGTCACGAGGCTGGATCCCTGACCTCCAGCCCACGACTGCCCAGGGTTGACAGAGATTAGCCTTTTGCACCATGTAACTCTGTAAATCCAACTCTCCAATCTCTGCAGAGCTGTGGCCCAGAAAGAATCTAGTTTGACACCCTGCCGTAACCTCTAGATACATGCTTGGTCAAGACAACTGGAAACTTGGAATTTTCCACTTACACTTACACTACACAAGTGCTTGTTCAGCTACTCTGTGCATAGAAAAAGCTCTTAAAAATGAATTACAATGAATTTAAAAATTTACTTTGGAATTCAAGAATCATTTGGTTAGTGCTTTATTTGATTTAATAGTGGATTTGTCACATTTACTGTTCAAATGGTGCTGAAAAATTACACGAAATCATGTCGTTTGATCAAAAATTGTAGATTACAATATCCCAGAAAAACTTAAAAACATTAAACATTCTGTTTAAAAAGCTTGAAACTCACTTCAATTTTTGTTCAATGGGCACTCCATGTTCACATCAGAGAAGGCAAACAGATTTTCGTCCAACGGAGGTCAGAAATATTACTTCGCTCCTTGGTCATGAATGCAGCATCATCCCTAACCACCCACAGACTTTACCCCCATAACTACTGCGCTATGAAAAATAAATAAGCAGTCAAATTTACCCGCATGAACATTATTGCCAATAATGAATCATTTTAACCAAAATGATTTGTTTGTTGCATCACATAAGCCTCAATACATCAATGTAGCCTAGTTTAAAATCACAATACTGATGAAGAGATGATACAGCGGGAGGAGGGCTGCGCAGTAGCTCTTCTTCACTGCTCCTGACCCACATCGCCCTCCGTTTTTCAGCACCTTCCCAGGGCCACGGCAGCATTCTGCAGATTCCAGGTCGGTCCCTACAATTCAATCACAAGACACTAATTGTGCACATTAACAAGCTGCCAGTGGTGGAGCTCTGACCTTATTTCTGTCCCCTGGGCCTGGAATATTCAAACAAGAGCCACGTCTTCATGGCTGTAATTCTATCATGATCATCATGATGAACCAAGAAAACCAACAAAACTTGACTGCAGTTCCATCTCGGGACGGAATCGGATACAGTAATAGCTTAATTATCATTTTTTAAAAAAGCTAAGTGTTCCTCCTAAGACAACTTCTCCCTGCTTTCGTACGCTTCCAAGATTTTCCCAGCAAGCACCCAGGGTAGTGGTTTGGAAACATTGCGTGTCCAAGCCAGAAGGATCATATGACACACTTTGACAAAAACAGGAGAATTTATAACGAGGTTAATAAAAAGTAGATGGAATTTTGCTGCGCACATAATGCAGCAGGAGCTGCCAGCCGGGGAAAGGATCTCCGTATTCTTGCGGCCAAGAGCATTTTCAGAAACAACGTGAAAAATACTTGTGTCAACGATACAGGCCCACAGATGAATAAGCAGAAAAACGAATGACGGGCCGGGTCATTTCAGGCCTTCACCGTTTCACTGCAGCGAAAGCCCACGTCTGGAAAACTCAGGAATCGCACACTTCCTCGCTCATAGATCTAAGGAGGGAGTTCAGTTCAGCTCTAATGGAGTCGTGGGCCGCCTCCTGGTCTGCTGAAGACAGCTATGTGCACGCTGCAGGGCAGCAGGCCTGTCCTGTTATTAGTCACACCTGCAACCTCAGTCAATCATTAGCTGCTTATCCAAAACACCAACAGCGTGTGCATTTGTGAAACTGGAAGACAGCGCGTTCCACCAGGTTCCTCAGGACAGAAGAACAACTTCTGCTAAAACCACATAGCCAGTGTGACCTTAGAAGACAAATCCTTAGAAATTCCTTTTTAAACTCCTTTTATCACAGCTGCACTGAAAAAAAAAAATAAAAATGTAAAAAATCAGGGTCACATTAGCCAAAACACAGCATGGTCCAGATCCATCAGGTACGGAAGAGCATGGTCAGCCGAATACACATATCTGAACGCATCTTCGCGTTCTTTAGGTATCAGAGAAGGCCATCGTGGGGGTCTGATGGGTTGAAATCCCAAGTAGCCGATTTGAATCTAATCCTAAGCAAAAGAGCAACATCCAAGTGGAATTTTATACGGAAATACTTCAAATGTAAAAAATCTTAGTGTTACATTCTAAACACCCAAGACAGATAAATCACTAAATCAACCCAAACAGATCACAATACTAATGTTAAACCTTCTTTTTCTTTAAAAACAAATCATTTAAAAAAAATGTTCGTCAGCGTATTCAAATACTTTCAAAAATGCAAATTACCAAATACTGGATGGATGGATGGATGGATGGATGGATGGATGGATGGATGGATGGATGGATGGATGGATGGATGGATGGATACTGTTAAATCCTGCACCACCACGTGACAGAGGCTAGTCGTTTTCCCTCTTAATTCAAACATCGGTGTTTGGAGTGACAAGGAGCTGCGGTGGTTTGTCTAATCTGCCACAGTCAGTGCAGGTCAGAAAGGGTCGGAAGCCACTTGTTATAGAGGTGGACGACTATGCGGGCATGTCCAGTGCAGGAGGCTGCTCCGGTGACTTTGAAGGTGCCAACTGGCCATAATCTTCATGAGATGAAGGGGGGGGGGTTGAACCAGCAGGCCATGTGCTGCACTAGCACTGCAGTTATGTAATAGTTCAACACTCCAGTGACTCAGCCTCCACAGCAACCTCCCCTCTAATCAACCTCCCCACTTCATCCGAATGGGTTTGAGTATCTGTTTCCTCCCACCAATTACAGCATTTCTTTACCAAGAGAACCTGAAATTAAGCTGAATGCCCAGAAGATCATTGTACCACAAACATAATAAAAAACCCCTCATATTTCCAAAACAACACTGTTTGATCAATGTGCCAAAACAGAGAGGTCCTCTTCCAAGGCGTCAGAGTCCCTGCTTACAACGCCAGTGGTTTGGGATCTTGTTTTCCATCCTTCTAAAGATGGGTGGATGGAATCTGGCCCATCCCCAGAAGTGGCAGTAATGAAACATCATGAATTACTTGGTGAAATCCAGCACCACCATAATAGTGAGGAGAACTTGCGGAGGTTAGAAAAGAATCTTGGATCACTCATGGCAGGTTTCTACATGGTGGTGAAACCCCACCAACGTCTCATCTCTCCTCTCAGAGACAGACAGCAGGGCTGGTGCCAGATTGCGAGAGTGCCTGGCCATTAGTAGTAGACAGCGGATGTGTTTGTGCTCTGGTTGGTCAAAGAAAAGCCAGCCAGCAGTTCATAACACACCAACTCCAAGTCGGGCAGAAGGACTCGATCCCTAATAATAACAACAACAAGGATAACAAAGGATTGGTTACTAGAAGCAGAAGTCTGTTTACACAAACATTGACAACAGGGGTATGAACTCCATTACTGGGCTATAGGAACCATGCAGTCCAGTAGCTTTTCAGTTTGACGCAGCATGCATTCTAACCTAACCTCTCCAACTCTTTAGTCTTGATCATCTCCTGGATTAAAAGTGATTCAAGTGGGTGTTTATCAAGGGGGAAAAACATTTTTCAAGACCTTCAACATTTCCTTCATACTGACGATTACGAACACATAACTACAATGACAGACACCTTGATTAATGTAGGCGTTAATCTAAATATGTGAATTTCACCAATATTTGACAACAACTGATCCTTGATGATGTAATTGACTGCACTTATGAAGGGCAGCTGATGCTGCAGTCTTAATGTTAGCATTTTCTTCATTATACTGTATTCATAATCCTACAGAAATTTCTCTACAACAGTATTTCTCTATAACACTAATCGTGTCAACATCCGCTCATAAACACAAAGAAAAAGAACAGATACTGCCACCGGAACCATTTCCATACTGCCGCATTTCTACGGGCAATATCCACAACATGCTCGGAAAAACATGCTCGTTATGTAATATGATGCAACTGTAAACGTATCATCACAGTAACTATAAACATGGTCATACTGCCCAGCACTAGATTTCAAGTTGCTCAGGATAAGAATGTCTGTTATGTATGTAAATGTATACGCCACGGTAGTAAGTCCTTAGGGTCCAAAGCTATTACGGAGTTAATCAGCAGGAAATGGTAGGAGAACTACAGCAGGGAGTAAATGGAGGACTGCAGCTTTTAGAGGCTAACAGGGTCAGACACCATGGCTGCAGCTGGGCAGTAATGATTTCATGCAACTCTGCACACATTCGCTGATCTTCAAAGAATCATTTGGTACGGCCTCGACAGTCTATGGACATGACGCGCAGATTAAACGATGTATTACAAACACAAATTTCGAAAGGCAAAAAACAAACAAAGGCAAATTTCTCCAGAGGCCTTGTTGAAACCCGCTCGGCACCGCGACTGCAAATTACTGAAGAGCACAAGAGCGAGTCCTTTCCTCAGACCGCTCTAATTCTACCACTCTGCATCTCCACTCCACCCGATTCTGCATTTGAAATCATCCAACCGCAACATCTTGAGTAAGGCTTTCGGTGATGGAGCAGCAGACACCGATGAATCTGAGGGACGTCTATACTAACGCATGAGCCAAAATCATCAGCTCCTCTGACTGCCCCTGCTGCGACTCTAGCGAAAGCAAAGCCCGAAGAGCAAACAGAGACCTGCAGACAGACCAACTTGCACTTGGACGGCCAATTTGTCCGAGTTCGCTGCCCAACAACTATTGTTTAACGTCTCCTCCGCAGACGGCCGAGTGCAGACCAGTTTCGGGTGGCTTGGAGAGAGGGAGGGGTTTGGGCCTGTCTGCTGCCCGCCTCCAAGCCGTTTTCAGCTGCTCTGAATACGTAACACAAACCCTGGGAAACGAATCCCCTTCTAGGAACGGCCATGTCCACACTCCTATTGTTGCAGCTCACAATGTTACAGTGCTTTCGGTCCGAGGGAACACAATGGGCTTTTAAAAGGGATCTGGAAGTCTAGCCAGGGGAGAGGAGTTAAATTTGGCAAGTGGAGCTTCGATAAAGCCTCGCAAAGTACCTCACCAGCCCTCGCTCTGTTCTACAGGTGCCTGCTGACATCCCATACACAGGCTTTATTGAATTACGCACCACAGCTGCAGTATAAAGGCTCCATGGTACATTACAGAACCTAAGCCAGATGCATACAAACAAGCGACACTAACAGCAGTCAACAACCTGGCGTTGCACTTGGGTCAACTGTGAAATAAAACACGATCTCAAAGGAAATAAAATGACTTTAATGGTGTTCTGCCTTATTTTTGTCCAAGAGAAGAATGAAATAAAAATAAATAAATAAATAAAAGATTTGAAACGTACCACAGGTACATATTCTGCAGTTCACACCGACTTCACGTGTTGGAAATAGGAGTCATGAGAGTTTGAATACAGTAAATTCTCAGACTCAATACGGTTTTATGTGTTACAAATGGGGTAATGTGTTGAATATACAGAGCACTTATTACATCCCACACAGATGGATCTGGCTCAGAAATATAATAAGAAAAAAAAGAAAAAGACGACATTGAACTTCCACAAAAACAGCGATGTGATGAAACTGTATCTGTACTATACGGGATACAAAAATGTATGGGATGAACTCAGATGCCTAGTTTTGATCATTTACAGCGTTTTCCATAAAAGGCCTTAGGTAAAGGTCTTAGGTAAAAGGTAAAGCCTTAGATCTCGATTCGAACGTCCAGGACTCACTGTGCCTCTAACTTTTAATGCATCACTTTATTTGATTCATGGCATTTAAACAGGAAACTTATGTTCCATTTACGATGCCAGTTTGGCTCATACATATGCATTTTATAAGTAATTACAACCATATCAAGGCCATCAACCTCAACATTTTCACCCTCATCGCTCCTCATATGCCAAATCCTTTAGCCAAATTATTTAAGAAAATCTATAGTCAGAGGGGGGGGGCACTCATTTATTGGACAGTCACATGACCAAACATCATTGATCAACCTTTAGTCCATCTATCCGTCTCAGTTTCCTCAGACTCGTCTTTCCAGACTCTTCCTACTTCCGGCAGTGTTATCGGCACGAGCCGTCTCTCTCCAGGGCAAAACGGAGGGAAAACTCCGGCAAACGCAGCGTGCGCTGATAAGAAGTCACCGTTATCGCCTGCAGATAAGGCCCTGGGCTTTTTCTAGGAAAAAAAAAAGCCTGAAATCAAAGCAGCCGAAGAGGCTCGGCTCCGGTATGTGATGAGCAGATCCGGTAGCCGTTTTTGTTGGCCTGCTGACGCCCTGATGACAGCTACCCTTAACCCTCGCGGAGGCTTCCAGCAGCTGTCTCTGTGCCTACAGAGCAGAGTGGCAAAGAATGGCACAGTGCCTAAACAGGAGGCCTCTCTTTCTCTCTTCCTCACTCTTTCTCTCCCTCATGTGTGATCACTGCCTGCACAGCCCCACACTGCCATTTGCTTTCCACCGCTGGCAGATCTGGGGCCCTGGCCAAGGACGTAGCTGATTTACGAGCTGCTCCTCAAGCTCCGGCTGCTGCGTCTCCTTCTACGGCAGTGCCAGCCCAGACGGAGATCAGCCTCCACTACGGGGTCAACCCTGCTCAATACCTCAGAATTAAGCAGAAGATATTTTCACACGAGGTTTGTTCAAATTTGGAATGGGTAAAATGTCACGTTTCAAATAAGCGATGAAAAACTGCACTGATATATATCACTACATAACTATATATAGCTGTTTGCAGCCTCTCTGCAACTGATCAGTCTTCGTATGCTCCTGTAATCGGTCTAGAAGCTCTGACGATACCCAGTCTATACTCAGAAAAGCACACCGAGACATAATTTTTCATTATAACGATAACAAGTCACGTTGTCCACCCCTACAGAGAACCTGCCTGGCTCCTCTCAAACGCTGGAGGAAGGCCGGTCGGAATAGTAGAACAGCTCCGTCAGTCCTGGCCACTGTCTGGAGAAACGACCAAAAGAAATTAAAGCAAAGCAAAGTGTCCAGGAGCTGCACATTAAACAGCTCTGATGATGTCACTGACCGGTGGCTGCCACAGCTAAAGCGAAAACTGGCTGCGGTCAGTGGAGAAAAGTGCTAGTCGTTCCTCACCAACACCAACACGCCATTAGTTCTGATTCATTAGCCGCATTATAAATCAGGCGCTGAAAAGCTGCGATTCATACAACACAAGTCATAACCAATTTACTTCTTATTAATCCAGGCCACACACACTGCTGTACATCCTGTATCGAATGTCCAGCGGTGTTGCAGCAAGGGACTTAACTGCGGTGAAGGAGCTGAAACTGAGCATGACTAGGTAAGCAAAGCTCTGCATGGTGTGAAGAGAGAGGAGAGGAGGGATGGGGAGGGATGAGGAGGAGGAGTGAGAGGAGAGGAGAAAGGGGGCCAGGGGATGAGGCCTGAAATAGTGACCTCAACTGAGCGAAAGGAGAAGGAGGGGTCACGAGAAGGAGAGGAAAAAAAACAGAAATTAAATCAATTGAAGGCAAAAGCAAGAAAAAAAGTGAATGAATGAGAGAAAGACAACAGAAGCAGAAAGAAGGAAAAAAGTACAAGAAGAGAAAGGGGGAAAAAGCAGCAAGAGAGGAATGATGGAGAAAAAGAAGGAAAGAAAGAAACGACAATTTAGTTCGAATGAGAGTGAGAGACAAAGTAAAAAAATGAAAAAAGAGAAAGGGTGGAAACAGACAGACAGACAGACAGACAGACGACTTAATACCCAACATCGTCCCAGACAGACAGACAAGGTACGTAACACTCAGTGTCCTGGATAGATAGACAGATGGATACTTGGAAAGATAGACATGTAGACAGATGGACAGACAGGTATGTGGATATACAGATAAAGGAGGCACCTAATACTCATAACATATCCCCTATCTCTGAGCCTCTTGTCCATCCTCAGCGTCCACTGCACTCCCCTTCACACAAGCAGCCTCAGAGAAACACCAAGGATGTTCCACCCATCAATCAACAGGCCTGTCACACCACAAAGCTCAGGTGGGCTTTCACACTGTAACCTAAACCTGCAGCAGCCAGCAAATCTACTCACTACCCACACAACCTGCACATCAGGTCAGGTTATCATGGACACGAACTACTGCGATGCCAGGCCTGATGCACCACGACATCTGGTTATACGTTTCAGCCAGGAACGCACTGCATACTGAGAAAAAAAAACATGCACTCGTCTAACGAGCGACACAGTAAAGATGAGCGGCTCCCCTGCAGTATGATGACAGCAGCCATCGTCAGCTCAGTCAGACAGCAGCTGACCCACAGTCAGCGTCCAACAGCAAAAACACTGACCTACTGCCTATAATGCACACATTCTTGAACCGTTTTGAATGGAGAAGGAACGCATCACCGCATCACCGCATCACTTACAGTCCCCTAAATGCATTAACTGCACAAACCCTCACGCTTCAGTGCACGGCTGCAGACAGCCCTTCAATATTTTACGCGACTACACAACGTCTGCAGGATAATTCATGTGAAATAACATTTCAGCAGAAAATAAAACAGCCTCGCCCTGCAAACTCACTGACCCGATCTTAAAGTCACAGCTCAGGCCAAGAGAGAGTCCGAGAAAAACAACCACAGCACAGATCCAAATAATACATGGACACGCCTTCAGTGCCGTTTACTGTAAACCACCATCCACCGTGAGCCTTCTGCTTTTTTCTACCCAGTGTTTCTGTGTCATTCAATCACTGAGAAACTCGCTCGGAGTGAAGGACGTAAAGCGGCGCGCTGCAGAGAAACTCGCCGATTCGGATTTCTCTACAGTGGTGGTGATGGGAACCAGGGGTCACCATGTCTACAGCACAAACACAGCCGTTCTATTCACCCTCCGAAACAAGCAGTGAACTCCCACCTGAGTTTCGTAGGTAATGTTGATGAGGGTGAAACAGCGGAAAATCGCAAGTCATTTCTTTGGGGACTATTTTGTCTTACAACACCCTGCATGCACCCCTCCACCGCGCAGGCGTTCTTTTTTTAGGCCAAAATTTTTTCATGAGACAAACAAAAGGATCATATTTTGTGTAATGTTTCTCTGCAGGAGCCTTCAGAGACTTGGTTCCTATCACCACCACAGCGAATGATTCTGACTGCATTTCTCACGTCAAATCACTCTGAAGGTCCACTCTCGCATATCAACCACTGGATCGCGCCAAAAATTCAGGGGAAAAGTCAGAGGAATTCCCCTTTAACGAAAAAAGGCTGGGGAAATGATTCCGAAGACGCATTTATTACGACCGACTCTCTCGCTGCTAGAAAGGAATGCAGCTCAAATCCAACCTGCATTGTGTAACGCACACCTCCTCCATCTCTCCCACAGATGCAGGCGCATATTCGCTCTCTCCAGCCCGGCCCTGCCGTCTCCAGGCTTTACTGACAATGCCAGAGAGATTACGTGGTACTGCATGGTGGCATCGCTGCTGTTAAGTGTAAAATGTGAAAATGGGAAAACGTGGAAACGTGCATGACCGGTCAACACGCCAACACACGCAGAGGGGAGGTGGAGCCGGGGCGGTGGACCAAATCGGACACCAGCAGAAGGGCGAATCGGAGCGCCTTCCATATGCATGTATTAACACAGAGTATAATCCATTACAAAACAAACACGGACCAGGAGCGAAGAGGCATTACGAAATCCTCAGGAGAGGTAGAACAGCAGAGGACCTAAAAAACAGCCCCAAGATCACTGCGCTCCACTGGAACAGACAGGCGGTCAGAAAGCCTGGCAGTTATGACCGATGCTCACGTCCCTGTAGACAATGGCAATGTTAAATAAAGTTATAAAGCTTTTCTTATAAATAAACCAACCTTGTGGCCTAAATTCTGATACTAACAGGGAAAAAAAGAATCTGTTCTGGTCAGTAAATTACACAGAGGAGGGTGTGCAGTGACCACTCCTGGCTTTTGAAGAATAATTCTGCAGGACATTCACAATGTCCATCACAGTGCTGCTGTCCAGCTTGACTCACCTCTCAGACATTTCAATGGATTCTCAAAAAAAAATTTAATTTTTTTGGAGAGAATGAGATTTTAATAAAAATAAAATGACACCACTGCTACATTTAGAAGGACAGACAGACAGACAGACAGGCAGACAACCGGAGTGATATTAAGCGTCTCCAACGCTTCCAGCCCAGTGTCTACAGGGCGTAGCACGGACAGCCCGCAGACCCCGTTCAACCTCCCGCTGGAGCTCAGGAGGCGGAGGGGTCGCGCCTCTCGCGTGAAACCACACCCTGTAAACTACAGACGCGAGCCGAGTTCAGGCTTTAGGTGAGTATTTAGTGCAGTAACAGTGTCGCTGTAACAGTTTCCTCACAAACCGCGTCGTTTTAGCCTGAAGCCAACAGACCGCCCCCACCCCACCCCCCTACCCCCCACCCATAACCCTGCCCTACAAGCGCCCGATCCACCTCCAAAGGTTGTGACGAGGCTCAACTTCTTGTCCGAATTTCCCCGTTCCACCTTAAATCGTGCGGCAGGCACCATTTAAGGTGGACCGGGAAAATTCGAATTCAGAAGTTGACCTGCTTAGTCACCCCCCCCCACTCCTCCTCCCTCCCTCCCACCCACCCCCCCAGCTTTCTTGCCAACATTTTCCCCGTTCCACTTTAAAGAGCAGGAAACAGTTACATGATGTAACTGCTACACCATTTAAGGTGGACCGGGGAAATTCGGACATGAACCAGGCGGATTAGAGGCTCCAGCCTCGTAAAGTTCTGACGGTTACATGAGAGAATAAAGACACCCGCGGGTCAGATTCGCGTATTTAATCAAACTCTCCGCGTCTTCCGCTCTTCTCTCTCCAAAACATCAACACACGTTCGTTCTCCTCGCCCTCGCCCTCTGCCTCGGTCAGCAGAGGGCAGTTAAATGGAAAGGAAGGGGCGGTTTAAATGTGGAGGTTCTCGGAGTAGCGCTGCAGGAAAGTGACTACACCAGTACAAACGCCCGAAACCAGCACAGAACACCCAGAACCCCACAACTTCTGGGGTCCCCACCCAGTCAGAACCGGGGAGGCTACACCTGTGTACCACCGCCTACAGTGACCAGCAAACCCGGCGCGGTTTGAGGGCAGTGAGGGGGTCTGGCCTCAGCCTCATCCCGCCACTCACCTTTTTGTGTCTGTCTTTAAAAGGCAAAGCCGGCCATTGCATCTCCTGCAAGAAGTCCTGCCAGTGCTTCTGGTCCTGATCCGAGGAGATGAAGACGATCTCCAGCTTGTCTTTGTGCTCCGAGGTTTTCTTGAACTTGCTGTAAAACTCGCACAGGCTGGCGTTGAACTGCCTGCACGGAGCGTTCAGGCTGCAGCCGAAGTAGAGGCCGAGCAGAGAGAGCCCGCTGCCCAGCGCCTGCACGTCCACCTCGGCTTTCTCGCCGTTGACGAGCCGCTCTCCGAGCAGATTCACCAGAAACTCCGACATGGTCTGCCTCTCCGGATTGAGACGGACGAACGGTTAACGCCGCCGGTAGACCCCGTAACCTGAACTGGAGGAAGCCACAAAAACCGAAGACGGTACCCCTGTGCGGTTTTTTCCGTGAAGAGCACCGACGGTGCGGAGCGCGTGGGCACGAGCCACTGAAACGCTGTTGAGGAATGCGCTCTGCTTTTAGCCCAGCGCCCGCTGCCTGCGCTCATCCACAGCTACGTGCAGCACTGCCGGCATCTAGTGGCGAGATGAGGAACTGCACCTTAACCCAGTCAGGACCTGCCAGCACAGCCTTTAAACTCTCTGTTAGAAATAAAGGCAGCAGGTACATGATGCGCTTATCAAGGTACAAACAGTGTAAACGTCCCCTCGAAAGGTACAACAGCGGTTTTAAGGTCCAACTGTGCACCTTATATAAGTATTGTTTATTGTTTGTGTTACTTTGTGAATTAACCCACCTCTAACCCTAACCGGAAGGTCGCCGGTTCGATCCCCAGAGCCGACAGCACATGACTGAGGTGTCCTTGAGCAAGACACCTAACCCCCAACTGCTCCCCGGGCGCTGTGGATTGGGCTGCCCACTGCTCTGGGCAAGTGCGCTCACTGCCCCCTAGTGTGTATGTGGTGTTTCACTTCACGGATGGGTTAAATGCGGAGGTGGAATTTCCCCACTGTGGGACTAATAAGGGTCACTTAATCTAATCTTAATCTTAAACCTCATGTACCACATGTGTTGCGAATGACAATAAAGCCTGATCTTATCTCCCAGTGGAAAAGTAGATATCTTTTTATAAACTCATTTTTAAAAACAGAACCACTGGATAAAAAGCCTGGAGGTGAGACAGGGGGGTGTGGAGCCAGTACATCTTAGAAAATATCATTTCAGTGGATTACGGTGCAGTTATGCTCCATGAGTAAAGGTACTGAGATGTACCCACGAGGGTACCACCCCAGTGACCAGAAGGGTGCTGCCCCAGTGACGGCGCCATACCCTTTTTTCTGAGTGTTCTATGTGGTGCCTTTAAAGTCCAGTTAAACCTTAAAAGTCCAGACCAGTTCGTTAATTTCTCAGAGATGTACAGAATGCAGGCTTCTTTTCAAATATGGACCCTAATTCTAGTCCATTGTAGGTCGATTCTTCTAAGCTGCAGAATCTTCATGAGTGGAATGAAAGCTACCAGGTTTCTGAATCCATACTCAGTTTTAAGTCTTTGTGCAGTTATTTTTTTTATTTATCCCCCCCTTCTGTCCATTCATGACATGTAAGTTGGTGTTTTATGTACCAAAAACAGTCATAATTCACTTCAGATGATCCTCGTTTCTACACTCACTGTCCACTTTATCAGCTCCACTGACCGTATAGCTGCACTCTGTAGTTCTACAGTTACAGACTGTAGTCCATCTGTTTCTCTGATACTCTGTTTCCCTGTTCTTCAGTGGTCAGGACCCCCATGGACCCTCACACAGCAGGTACTATTTGGGTGGTGGGTCATTCGCAGCACTTCAGTGACACTGACGTGGTGTTGGTGTGTTGTGCCGGTCGGAGTGGATCAGACGCAGCAGTGCTGATGGAGTTGTTAAACAGCACAATGTCACTGCTGGACTGAGAATGAGACTGCTGAGAATGAGACTGCTGAGAATGAGACTGCTGAGAATGAGACTGCTCCTGTAGGCGTCTCAGCACTTTTGTCTCTATAGTGCATGTAAACAGGTTATTTTCATAACAGTAAATTCACAATGGGCTGTTTTTGCTGCTTAGTTTCCACTTATGGCCGGCGTGGACTTGGCAGTGAATAGTATGTTGTGACAAAGTAAAAATGTTTACATCAACATCAAACTGTTTTGTCTGAAGAAAGTGAGGAAAATTAATTTTTCCCATGATATGGGCCTTTAATGTCAATATTTTGACCACAAACTAAAATTAATGTAAAATGATGTTGACAGTAATGCTGTTTTCTTGCTCTACTTATTTTTCACCTTAACTGTGCAATTTAAAGACGATTTATAATGAATCAGCACCCAATATTCATGGAAAGGGAAAGACCAACGATCTAATGTGACAAGGTTATAAATATTTCCCCTGTACATTTAAAACCGCTCTCTGCACAATTCATCACATCATCCCAATGAGAAGATTCTAGTTTTTCCATAATCTTCCCTCAAAATCTAAGGCCTTTAACCCACCTCTAATGTGTTGATGGTTCTTGTGTTACATCACCGCATCAGCAGGCAGGAAAAATAACATTACCCAGTAATACAGTGTTTCACCTCTCACCCCAACCACCTCCACCTATCAAGTCAAAGCCTTCTGGAAGGCAGCACAATGAATAATTCATCAACGGAATTAGTACAATTATCTTTCTTTATTAGTTCTGCAGTACTGAAAGCATACATTTGAAAGAATAAAGCTTAATTTAATTTTTATGACATTTTCTCTACTATAATTACAAGCTTTTTATATTTGTATAGTTTACTATACACCATCTTTAAGATAATATATTGCTATTTCTACATTTTATTTTTGAGGACCTTTAATATGTCACGTCCTATAAAGAAAGCACCACACAGGACTAGATTTTCCCTTTCAGATCATAGTGAGTACATACCGGCCGCATGTGTGCACCATATTATATCAGCATTATTACTGCGTCATACAAGTCAGCGCTCAATTCTAATTCCACAGTAAGAGATGCAGCTGACCAGATGTAATAAAGACTAACAGAGCAGAAAAAAAAGGTAGGAAGTGAATCAAATGGTTGTGTTGCATCTTACAGCATGCATAAAACTACTACCACACCCACAAGAGGCACTAATCTTCTGTGAACATCATCCGAACCAGGTCTGCTTTGAAACACCGCTCCTCCACCAGCGTCTGTGGCTAGAATACACAGGATACATCAATAATGAAACAGTATTTTCATTTAGACACACTACAGGGACAATTTACATTAGAGTTAAAGGAAGAGAGGACACATGAGGCATGCCATCTGATGTAATTACACACCAGACACAACCAGTCCGGTCACAATTATCACAAAATCATCAGGCGCCAATCGTTTAAACTGACCGCAATTGTTTTACCATAGCTGTTAACGTCCACGGTCATGTAAACGACACACCTTCAAAAACGTGTTGACCTCTGACTGGTGCAGAGACGCTTTTAGAGGGCAGTGATAATTAATGTTTGTTTATTTGATGTTTGTTAAACTGATTTTGCTTGTTATGGAGATTTGGAGATTTGGAGACCTCTCTGGTGGAACCATGTAACTGCACGCAACATGTGGAACAGCAGTAGTGCTTGGACCCCTTTCCTGAGCGGATGAATCTGATGAGTGTGAGTGCATTGAAAGAGTTTTCAAAGAGGACTCAGTCAAACCTTGGTGAAGGACGTGTCTTCTGAGGATGCGAGTGAATTATCTACTATTGTCATCATATCTTTTTCAGTATAATTGTGATTTAGCATGAGACCTAGACACTGAGCCGCAGCTTAAGATGTAAAACTCCAACAAAATTTCCCACAAAAGATCAACTAAAATTTCATGACTGTGACAGGACACAAGTTATTTTACATCTGGCATACTAAAATAATATAAACAGGACAGAGTTTCTATTTAAATATTACAGAAACATTAAGAAATACATTAACCGATACTCACTGTGCCATAGTGTAGTAGAGTTGGGACTCCTGTGAGTTTTAGAGTCTTCTTAAATTCATTGTTGGGGTCTTTCCAGCTGGCAGAATAAAAATAATAGTGCACATGAGAGAAAAGTTTACTCTAAGCTTTTATAACCATTCAATCTCAATAACGAACTAATGAACACAACATACAAAAGCACCACACACAGATGAAGATACTTTCATCCGGATTTGAAAAGGACCTCATAACAACATCACTGACAAGACTATTCACCTCTACTGCAGATCTGAGAGGGACAAATTCACACCCCTCAATCACTCCGGCTCAATGACATCAGCCCCCATCACTTAAGATATGTGAAGTGGATGAGAGTACGAGAGACGAGACAGAAGGCCAGGAAAGCACCAGGTCCAGACAGCGTGTCCCTATCCTGTCTTAAAGCCTGCGCCCCCCACAACTGGCTCCAATCTTTATGCAGATATTCTAAATATCCTTCTTCAAACGCTCCACCATCATCCCACTTCCCAAAAAAAACGTCTATCACAGGAATGAATGACTACAGGCCCGTCGCTCTGACATCTGTGGTCATGAAGTCCTTTGAATGACAGGTTTTGGCCCACCTGGAAGATGTCACAGGACACCTGCTGGACTCTTACAGGGCAAACAGGTCAATGGATGATGCAGTCAGTATGGGACTGTACTACATCCAGCAACACCTCAACCGCCTATAGGCTTATGCACGGATCCTGTTTGCAGACTTCAGGTCAGCGTTCAACACCATCATCCCCGAAATCCTCTCCTCCAAACCCTCCCAGCTCACTGTGTCCCCAAGCCATCTGTCAGTGAAACTCTCAGACTACCAGACACAGGATCTTTCCTCATGACATCACCCTCATCTACATTTATGGCATTTGGCAGACGCTCTTGTCCAGAGCGACTTACGGTTTGACACATTTAACACAGGTAGGTGAAGGTGGTGTTAGGAGTCTTGCCCAAGGACTCTTATTGGTATAGTATGGGGTTCTTACCCAGGTGGGGATTGAACCCCAGTCTACAGCGTAGAAGGCAGAGGTGTTAACCACTACACTAACCAACCACCTCATCTGATGTCATGATCAGTAAAATCACCTGCCGATCCACAGCTACTCCCGTCTTCTCCAGACAGTTATTACACCCTGCTTTACAGCCATACCACTGTACATTAGTTTCATTCCCATACATGAGGTTGAGGTGCACTACTGTTGATTGCACTACCAGACACAGTTAAGCATGTTGCTTGTATATTGTGTATTCTTTGTCCATCCATCCATCCATCATCTTCCGCTTCTCCGGGGTTCGGGTCGCGGGGGCAGCATCCTAAGCAATGAGGCCCGGACCTCCCTTTCACCAGCCACTTCCACTAGCTCTCCGGGGGGATTCTGAGGTGCTCCCAGGCCAGCTGGGCGATATAGTCACGTCAGCGTGTCCTGGTTCTTCCCCAGGTGGACTTGCCCGAGGGAGGCGTGCAGGAGGCTTCAGAACCAGATGCCCGAACCACCTCAGCTGGCTCCTCTCGATGTGGAGAAGCAGCGGCTCTACTCCGAGTCCCTCCTGGATGACCGAACTTCTCACCCTATCTCTAAGGGAGAGTCCAGACACCCTGCGGAGGAAACTCATTTCGGCCGCTTGCATTCGCGATCTCATTCTTTCGGTCAATTTTTTGTATGTAAATAATATGTAAATTGTCTGCATATTAATGTCTGCCTATTGCTTGTATACTGTTCATAGGTGTATGCCGTGCACTGTCTGTAAATCACACATAAGACTAAAGAGACATCAACAGCTGGAGCCAAGTTCCTTGAGTCTGTCAACATTACTTGGCAGATAAATCTGATTCTGATTCTGATTCTGAAGACAACCTACTATGGCCGGTCTCCCACTTGGCAGTAAATGAAGACTGAACCTTCAGGAAGATGCTCCATCTCGCCTCGGACCACTGGCTCAGCTGGAGGAATCAAAGGGGGATAAAAGTGAAATTACATTAGGACTCTGCATCTAAACCGTGCACACAAATACCTCGTTCACATCTGGGTGTAAGTAACGAGAAACACGACTGAATTAAAACGCACTGGAAGAAAAAGTCAAACAAAACCTTTACTCGTAGAGCCAGCTGACCCGAGTCTATTTCTTCACTCATTTAACTAACGTGTCTTATGCGAGCCTCCCCATTCCACCTTAATGGTGCAGCATTTAAGGTGGAACGGAAAAAATGCGAACGAGAAACTGGCGAGTGGGACGCAGCCTCGTACCTTTTACACAGTCTGGACACCAGCTTCTCCCCTGCTCGTCTTTGTCCCCGCTGAAATAAGCAAATATATCCTTTCCTTTTCTTTCTGACACAGCTTTGCAGAACTCCTCGTAACCGTGAACTTCAACTTCTTCGTACTGAGCCATGTTGACGATCCGCTGTTTCACCGCCTCTCCTGAAAAACAACCAGGACGAGTCCAAAGTCTGAACCGTTATGAAGGTAATGATTACACTAACGCAGCAACGGAGAAATTAACGGAGAAATGAACGAATAAAGAGCGCCGCGTCTCAGTCACGAGAAACCTGACGGAAGACGCTGAACTGGGACTTTTATTTTGTAATAAAACTTTTATTTTGTAATAAAAGTACCTCTCTCTGCCGCGTTGGGTGAACAGTAGCGGCACAGTTTGGACCTTTCTAGGACCCGTACTACGTCATAAACGCAAATAGGTCCAACCAGATCATTGCTACCCATGATATTATCTATGGGTCCAAGCGCAGATAAGCACATACTGATCTCAGATAAGATAAGATGAGATAAGATGATCCTTTATTAGAGTCCCACAGCGGGGAAATTCACAGTATTACACGGGAAGCAGTATAAACATTATAAACATTATAAATGATAAAAATTAAAGTTATATCTCTAGACTATTTACAACAAAATAAGGATAATAAAGTAAGAGTTGCATAAAATCTGTAATGCACTTAGGAACATATTGCACAATGAAAAATATTTGCATTCTGAATGTAAGTGTATATTGTGTGTGTATATTGTGTGTGTGTGTATATTGTGTGTGTGTGTATTGTGTTTGTGTGTATATATTGTATGTGTGTATATTGTGTGTGTATGTGTGTGTGTATATTATGTGTGTATATTGTGTGTGTGTGTGTGTGTGTATATTGTGTGTGTGTGTATATTGTATGTGTGTGTATATTGTGTGTGTATTGTATGTGTGTATATTGTGTGTGTGTGTGTGTGTGTGTGTGTGTGTGTGTGTGTGTGTGGTCTACTGGGAGCAGTGCTGGTTGAACAGTCTCATGGCAGCAGGAAGGAAGGACCTGCGATAGCGCTCCCTCACACACTTAGGGTGAAGGAGCCGGTCACTGAAGGAACTGCCCAGTTCTGTGTTGGTGTTACTGTCACTGGGGTTACAGTTCTGTGTTGGTGTTACTGTCACTGGGGTTACTGTCACTGGGGTTACAGTTCTGTGTTGGGGTTACTGTCACTGGGGTTACTGTCACTGGTGTAACAGGTCTGTGTTGGTGTTACTGTCACTGGGGTTACTGTCACTGGTGTAACAGTTCTGTGTTGGGGTTACTGCCACTAGTGTAACAGTTCTGTGTTGGGGTTACTGTCACTGGTGTAACAGTTCTGTGTTGGGGTTACTGTCACTGGGGTTACTGTCACTGGGGTTACTGCCACTGGTGTAACAGTTCTGTTTTGGGGTTACTGTCACTGGTGTAACAGTTCTGTGTTGGTGTTACTGTCACTGGGGTTACTGTCACTGGGGTAACAGTTCTGTGTTGGTGTTACTGTCACTGGGGTTACTGTCACTAGTGTAACAGTTCTGTGTTGGTGTTACTGTCACTGGGGTTACTGTCACTGGTGTAACAGTTCTGTGTTGGTGTTACTGTCACTGGGGTTACTGTCACTAGTGTAACAGTTCTGTGTTGGTGTTACTGTCACTGGGGTTACTGTCACTGGTGTAACAGTTCTGTGTTGGTGTTACTGTCACTGGGGTTACTGTCACTAGTGTAACAGTTCTGTGTTGGTGTTACTGTCACTGGGGTTACTGTCACTGGTGTAACAGTTCTGTGTTGGTGTTACTGTCACTGGGGTTACAGTTCTGTGTTGGGGTTACTGTCACTGGGGTTACTGTCACTGGGGTAACAGTTCTGTGTTGGTGTTACTGTCACTGGGGTTACAGTTCTGTGTTGGGGTTACTGTCACTGGGGTTACTGTCACTGGGGTAACAGTTCTGTGTTGGTGTTACTGTCACTGGGGTTACTGTCACTAGTGTAACAGTTCTGTGTTGGTGTTACTGTCACTGGGGTTACTGTCACTAGTGTAACAGTTCTGTGTTGGTGTTACTGTCACTGGGGTTACTGTCACTGGTGTAACAGTTCTGTGTTGGTGTTACTGTCACTGGGGTTACTGTCACTGGGGTAACAGTTCTGTGTTGGTGTTACTGTCACTGGGGTTACTGTCACTAGTGTAACAGTTCTGTGTTGGTGTTACTGTCACTGGGGTTACTGTCACTGGTGTAACAGTTCTGTGTTGGTGTTACTGTCACTGGGGTTACTGTCACTAGTGTAACAGTTCTGTGTTGGTGTTACTGTCACTGGGGTTACTGTCACTGGTGTAACAGTTCTGTGTTGGTGTTACTGTCACTGGGGTTACTGTCACTAGTGTAACAGTTCTGTGTTGGTGTTACTGTCACTGGGGTTACTGTCACTGGTGTAACAGTTCTGTGTTGGTGTTACTGTCACTGGGGTTACTGTCACTGGTGTAACAGTTCTGTGTTGGTGTTACTGTCACTGGGGTTACAGTTCTGTGTTGGGGTTACTGTCACTGGGGTTACTGTCACTGGGGTAACAGTTCTGTGTTGGTGTTACTGTCACTGGGGTTACAGTTCTGTGTTGGGGTTACTGTCACTGGGGTTACTGTCACTGGGGTAACAGTTCTGTGTTGGTGTTACTGTCACTGGGGTTACTGTCACTAGTGTAACAGTTCTGTGTTGGTGTTACTGTCACTGGGGTTACTGTCACTAGTGTAACAGTTCTGTGTTGGTGTTACTGTCACTGGGGTTACTGTCACTGGTGTAACAGTTCTGTGTTGGTGTTACTGTCACTGGGGTTACTGTCACTGGGGTAACAGTTCTGTGTTGGTGTTACTGTCACTGGGGTTACAGTTCTGTGTTGGGGTTACTGTCACTGGGGTTACTGTCACTGGGGTAACAGTTCTGTGTTGGTGTTACTGTCACTGGGGTTACTGTCACTAGTGTAACAGTTCTGTGTTGGTGTTACTGTCACTGGGGTTACTGTCACTGGTGTAACAGTTCTGTGTTGGTGTTACTGTCACTGGGGTTACTGTTCTGTGTTGGTGTTACTGTCACTGGGGTTCCATTGTGAGTTTTTCTTTTTTGATGCATTACGATGTATCTGAAAGGTATGTTCCTAAACAGCTTTGATCTTTTAGCTTTTTCAGATCAAGACTGATCTGTTTTTATATGTTTCCTCCAATAATTTAATTCAATTAAAAAAAACAATAAGATAAAGGGATCATAGGGGTGCTTGCTGAAAGCACCGAAATGCTTTTATTTTCACATGGCTTTTTAACCAAACAGTGAAAGTGAATAAATCACTATATTTCTTTTCATTCGCTATACTCGTATGAAAGAAGTGTGATAACACCAATGACATAAACATGCTAAAGTTTGGTCACAATGACATGTTTAGTTGATGAAAATAAGTGAACACATCCTCTACAGAGAGCACATTCTCTCACATTTTAATGCACCGTTACTGTTTACTTGCCAAATTTTACATATTGGAAAATAAAATCTAAATTGTGACTCATGCAGAAGTTATGGCAAATTTTTAATTAGACCTTTTTTGCAGTATGATAAACTCTTATTAAAACTCTTATGTAATATGATGAAAGTACCATGTTCGGGTTTCTTGCCTGTAGAGAATGTGTTGAAATATTTTCACTTAGAAAATCAACAAAACTCATAATATCTAGAAATACATCGTACATTAAGATCCACTTTCAGTGCAAGTGTTAACAGACAGTATTAGAAAACATTATACATTTTGAAAATCTAAGTATCTTACAAATTTACTTTTAGTGTTGTTCCATAGTGTGTGTGTGTGTGAGTGTGTGTGTGTGTGTCTCTCTCTCTGTTTGTCTGCCTTGTGATGGACTGGCAACCTGTCCAGGGTGTATCCTGCCTTCCGCCCAATGACAGCTGGGGTAGATTCCAGCACCCCACCGTGACCCAGAAGGATAAGCAGTTTAGATGGTGTGTGTGTGTGTGTGTGTGTGTGTGTGTGTGTGTGTGTGTGTGTGTGTCTGTTGTTCCATTCCTAAACTAAATGCCACCCTGTTCAGAGAATAGCCCTTGTAGGGTAAATGCTCTTACAATGTAACAATAATAACAACAACAACAACAACAACAACAACAACAACAACAACAACAACAATAATAATAATAATAATAATAACAGTAGTAGTACAAATCTAGTAATCTTATATCAGCCTCATATATAGGGTAAATAGCCATGCGTTATTAGTGTTAGATTTCTGTTTACTCCTGAGGTGGAGGAGTAAAGACCACCAGGGAAATGGTGAGCATTAAGCACAGAGGGGCTGCAGCCCTCCCACTGTGTTCACTGCAGCTGCGCTGCTCCCGTGGATCCCTGTTGCTTAAATTAATGAACCGATCCGTTAGGAACCAGTAAGAACTTGCCAAGATCTTAATCACACACATGTTTCAGGCTCTTACTCAGACTCAGACATATGTGGACATATTTCTATACTGTGCTCTATTTACAGGTCAGGTTAGTTCCATCATTGGTGCTCTGGCTTTGCGCTTCTTTCGTTTAGGCATGTTACGTTTTTATACACACAGAAACCAAAAGGAACGACAGATTTCTCAAAATGTAGGAGGAAAAAGTCGGATATTAGACTCTGAAATGTAGTGGAGTGAAAGGAAAAAGTCCAGAATGGAGAAACTTCAGTACAGATACACCAAAAATACTAAAGTACAGAAACTAATTACATTTACTCAGTTACTCAGTTACTGTCCACCACTGCTGAAGACAGAACTAGAAAGGTTAAACCTAATTCCGCTGAAATGTAGGTGCTCGTGAAAAGTCATAAAGGCAAATGAAGAAGATGAACCTGTCTTGCAAAGACAGCAACCAAATCTACAAAGGAACACATTTCAAAGGAAGGCCAGCCTCTGTGAACGTGAATGTGGTTTAGTATTACAACTCATACAAACAAGAACGAATAAGCGAATTGTGAAGAATTTGAATACAGTCAATAACACAGCACCACATTTCACCTCATTTCAACTCACCTGAGCAGGTAATCAGTAGCGGATGAAGGTTTATCGAGACACTGGAACACAAGCCTCGCTGAGGAAACCTATACAGGCGCGAGCAGAGCTTCCCAGCTCCAGTCCTGCAGTCCACCTGCACCACACTGGTAGGTCCTGCTCTGTCTCACTTCATACTAAAGAAGGTCTTTAGTCATTAGTGATGTGACTCAGGTGCACGGAAACCACAAAACTGTGGAATGTGGCTGGATTACAGGATTGGAGTTGGGGAAACAGGATATGCCAATCCAATCTTAAAAGATTCCCTGAGCCAGTCCATGTTTTTGCTCTGTCCCTGCTCTCACCACATCTGGGCAATGTAGTCACTGTGTTCTTGGCTGCCTGGATCAGGCATATTGGGAGCTTAAGTAAAACGTGGACCAGAAGTTTTGAACTGTGCTATTTAAAAAATAATACTTAACCTTCTTGCTTTGCATGTTCTTTCATTCAGAGCTACTTTAGGAGAGTCGTAGGACTGTCACTTTCCAAATGCGAAGTAATATTTATATATATTTTCAAAATGCCAATATTATTTTGAAATATATTTACATATATTTCACATATATGTACATATTAAAATGGACAATACATATCTTTAATCTACATACATGTACATATATGTATTATTTACATAACACATACAAGTAAAGTACATTTATTTAAAAGAGAGTACCAACTAATAAATAATAATAATAATAATAATAATAATAATAATAATAATATGAAATAAGACATGAAAAACTCCTGATAACATAAATGCATTTTCGTTGTCATAAAAAGACGTGACCACACACACACACACACACACACACACACACACACACACACACACACACACACACACACACAGGTATATGTGTAGGATATACTGGGATATAAGTGAATATATATTTGAGATATGAGTAAATATATGCACAAATATTTTTCTTTATATTGTTAGTTCTGGGTGCAGAAGCCTTAAGGTGACAGGGTGATTATTTTTAATAAGGCATGACCACAAATTAATATACTGAAGCCACAAATTTCTGCACTGAGGTCATGAATTAATATAGTGTGTCCACAAGTTAAGTTTCTCATAACTCGTGGACACTATTTGTGTATTTATTTGTGGCCTCAAAAAAATCACCATTTATGGCATATTGTATATATATTTGGATGTGAAGAAATATTACGTTTATATATATGTATTTGCTCTGTGTGGGCTGCTTCAGGCGCGTTGGGAGTTGGCACGGAGTAAAACGTGGAGTGGCTCAGAATCCCGGTGGACCGGATTATAAAGGCGCTCCCTCGCCGAGACAGTACGAGAGGCTCACTCTCTCACAGTTCTCTCACTGCCATGCTGTGCTCTCAGCTGTACCTCCTCAGCGTGTGAGAGGAGAAGGGTGGGTCCTGGGGTGAGCAGTGTGACCTCTGTGATGGTCGCTCTCTCTGAGCTTGTGCTCTGCCAGCCTCCGGCAGCCTAGCCGGGCAGGCAGCGAGTTGCAGACGCCCAGCACAGACATGGCACCGGACTGCAGAGGGGTTCTCCTCTCTGCCTTCGACTACAAGACGGAGAAGTACGTTATCGCGAAGAATAAGAAGGTCGGAGTTCTGTACAGACTCATTCAGCTGACTCTGCTCGGCTATATCATCGGGTAAGACCACCACCTCCCACCTCCCACCTCCCGTTTGGATTTTTATAAGAAATAAATCATGTAAAATAATATGTGTGCAATATGCAAATACTACTGTCAATTAAATATAATATACAGAAGTGGATGGTTACCTGTGGTCAGTTAGGTAGCCAACATTTTACTCAAGTAACATTTTCTTATGATTTTTTTTGTCTCTGTCGTGTTTTCAAGTGATAGAATTTTTACTCCAGTGCATTTATGAGGAATCTACTTTTTTAATCATTAACATTTAATTCCTTTTGTTGTAATAATGGTTTGTATTGTTGGTGGCAGCATTTGTACTGTCATAGCTGTCTTTTGAGGCCTTTTTCGTGTTCTCCAAAAAGAGAGAAGTAAACCAGAAAAAGAAGAACAGAGCGTGATCAGCTTCATATCTTATGCTGGTCGGTACTGTGTGTCCACTGCAGGTCTACGGGTTACAGTAATTAAGTCATATTTAACCGTGCACTAAAGGTAATTGTTTCTCTACCTGAGTCATAAATCCATTCGTGTAACAGTACCACCCACTTATGAATATCGTCAAGAGGCTTTTGGCGTTCCATCTATGGACAAGTACACAGTGGAGTGAAGATACGTTCCTCCAGGAACATCACGGGGCAACAAGGAACAAACAGTACAAAGTGCGAACGTGCAGACATCGTGTGCAAACAAGAAATTAAACTAGAACCAATAAATGTCCATCATCGTTGGCCGCTCAGTCCAGACAGGGTCACGGTAGCAGACGGGAGAGCAGAGAATCCCAGATGACCCTGTCCAACGCAGCTTCCTCCAGCTCATTCCCGGGGACCCCAAGCCGCTCCCAGGCCAACTTGGAGGTGTAATCCCTCCAGCGGGTCCTAGGACGACCCTGGGGTCTTGTCCCGGTAGGCCGTGCCTGGAACACCCCCACCGGGAGGCGTCCAGGGGGCATCCCAGTTCCGCAGCTGGCTCCTCTCAATGCGGAGGAGTAGCGGCTCTACTCTGAGCTCCTCCCGGATGACCGAGCTCCTCACTCTCAGAAACAATAAATATGATCAATTAAATTACACAGTAAACAGACAGGACAGTGCAGCACCGACACAGCACCCGTTCTGGATATGAGGTCGTGGAATAAGGTGCAGAGATATATAACATGCTGTGATCTGAGAGTCACACGGTCAGATGATGGACATAAACACAGCAGTTACTGAGGTAGAAAACCCCGAGTAAAACAGTGAAAACACAGTGTAGCAGCAACGTGCCAGATTGTGCAAGTAGAGCATCTTAGGACTTAGTATGCTTAGTATTTTATAGCACTGTCCAGTAAAAATCCACTGTGTCTTCGTACAGCTGGGTGTTCGTGATGAAGAAAGGCTACCAGGAGTCTGACGAATCTATTCAGAGTTCAGTCATAACCAAAGTGAAAGGGGTTTTACTCACCAACACATCAGGCACAGGACCACGGCTCTGGGGGCCGGAAGACTATGTGATCCCACAACAGGTGAGCACTGGCATGTGGCGATGGGGGTTTTTGTGTGTGTGGGTGTAAGTATGTTTCCCTCAACCTGTCGTACGTTAGCTAATGATCAAGTGCTTCTTAAGCTGGACCAGTTCACTTTTCACATGTTTTCTAAAACTGGACAATGCATTTTTCCATTTGTCCAGGGAGAGGCTGTGCTTTTCATAACCACAAACTTCTTGGAAACACCAAATCAGAGATTAGGCTACTGCGCTGAGGTAAGAGAAAACATTCCTCACTGATCCTCAACAAATGACGGGTCATTTTCATATTCATAGACTTGTTTCACATTATATAACAGTATTTATCTTATTAGTGTCTATTTGAATTCGGTGCATTTCACTGTGTCCTGTGAAAGAGCTGAAGAGGTGTTGACTGCTGCTCTTGCTTTGGTACCGTGCTTTTTTTAGTATGGTGATCATGACTGTCTTGTTAAGGTATTTTAGCTGACTTCCGAATCCTCAGTGAATGAACCTCTTTGTGGCGAGAGGGCCTGCTCAGAAAGTCTGCCGTTGCTAGTGAATCCGTGAATGTCGCATTTACTCTTCATCACTACTTGCTTTGAGCCTGGAGCTCTTCTCAGTAGCAAGAAGACAGTCATTACAATGAAAACGTGGCCAATAATTGTACCAAGATTTCTGCATTTCCTTTTGCTACCTAAAATACGGAGCTGCTCATCCTTACCAACACCACTAAACAACCGTCCATCAATTATGCACGCCGCTGTTCTCTTCATTGCTATGTTTTGCTGTCTCCAAGGCCTTGGCATCGTCAGTAACACGACTCTGCAGGAGAGGTCCTCCTGAATGGCTCAGTACTGTTCACATTTCAACACTAACCCAACAAGCGAGGTCACCCTCCTTCAGACAGTAGTGCTAGGGAGCTGCATGCAAAGGAAGCCTTACTCGCTGCCTCATATGGTCACAGTCACACTCTTGTCTTCTCCATCATAGTGTTCATTAGATCACTTGCCGGTATGTAAACATCCGCACTTTCCACATTGCCATTCTGTGCTCTGGTAGCTCCGTTAGGCAATAAACCAAGAACTAGGCGTGGTTACGTTTAAAGCACATTCTGAACTGATCTTGTGTTTTAGGTGTATCTTTTCTTTCTAGAGTTTTAAGGTGTTAGATGGCCGCTGTAGAGAGAACGGAGACTGCCCGGAAGGGGAAGCAGTCGTCGCTGGCAATGGTATGCAATTTAAAAAAACGCTTTTATACCTTATTATTTAAATCTGTAAATTATTGAGGTTTAGAAGTATTTGCCCCTTCCAGGTTTCCTCGAATTTGACACACTAAACGGTTTGTTATATGAAATGTATAAGATCCTTATACACACACAGTTACAGGCCAGTTTAAGCTGGATAACCGTTTTCCTTCAGTAAATTAAATGATCATAAAAAAACTGGATATTATTTTGCATTTGAAGATCCGAGCTTGACAAATGTGCAAAAAGAGGAGGGGGAAGTACTTTTTCATGGCACTTTAACACGCTTGCCTCATCTCCTCAACTCAGGAGTCAAGACTGGACGCTGCTTGAAGAAAGACAGGAACTCTACTGGTACTTGTGAGATATACGGCTGGTGCCCCATTGAAAGAAGCCACAGACCAGAGTAAGGACAGATTCTCTTAGCACCCACTGTACCTGTGTGCCACAAGTGTAAAGAACACAGTGCTGTTTCTGTATTAGGACAAAATTAGTATCTGTTGTTTCATAAATGTCAGTTAATCATAAATCAGTTCAGACAGGCCCACCCACAGTGGCATGTAAAGAGCTCAGTGCAGTTGTAGGGGAATTAGACAGATGTTTCAGAATGGTCTCATAATTTAATCACTGCAATGTAAGCAAAGTCACTCAGAGTCAGTGGTGGACAGTAACTGAGTAACTGAGTAAATGTAATTGGTTTCTGTACTTTAGTATTTTTGGTGTATCTGTACTGAAGTTTCTCCGTTCTGGGCGACTTTTTCCTTTCACTCCACTACATTTCAGAGTCTAATATCCGACTTTTTCCTCCTACATTTTGAGAAATCTGTCGTTCCTTTTGGTTTCTGTGTGTATAAAAACGTAACATGACAAAACAAAAGAAGAGCAAAGCCAGAGCACCAATCAGGGCCCAGCGGTCACTTTGTTTAGAGCTGGTTTTGACCTGTTGGTCATACCGACCCAGTGCAGCACGCGGTTCAACGTCAGCGCAGCAGCGTAAAACTTTGGGAGAGTCTGTTCAACATAAATGATGAACTAACCTAACTTTGTGTAAATAGAGCACAATATAGAAATATGTCCACATATGCAGTCGAGACTGACGCGGCTTTTTTCTGAATTTCTACAAACACCATTTCATTTTATAGTAAATGAGTTTGGGCTGGTTTATGTTTATGAACAGACGCCTACAGATCAACATAGTAAAGGAGCTCATCTGTGATCCTGAGTTTAAAGCCAGTTTTTATTCAACTTAAACTTGGAACTAAGTTGTAAATAAATCTGAAACTGAAACTTTGCTTGTGTGTAAAAAGTGATTTCAGAGCCACTCGGTTCTCCCTGATGGAAACTGTTTACCTTCAGTGTTTTGTGCTTCTGATCATTTTAATAGACGTCAGCGTCACTAATTAATGACCTTCTATTAAAAGACTGGTTTACCAAGAGAGACGCTGGAGGACTTTCACCTGAAATGAGTTCATGAAGCCAGTCTGGTTATAAAAATGATAACAGGACATCAGAGCCAGAATTACTCTTTTAGTACTTTTACTTTATACTTAAGTACATTTGAAGGTAAATACTTTAGTACTTTTACTCAAGTGGAGGTCTATAGTAAGGACTTCTACAACCCCAATTCCAGTGAAGTTGGGACGTTGTGTAAAACATAAATAAAAACAGAATACGATGATTTGCAAATCTTTTTCAACCTCTATTCAATTGAACACACTACAAAGACGAGATATTTAATGTTCAAACTGATAAACTTTATTGTTTTTTTTGCAAATATTCCCTCATTTTGAATTTGATGTCTGCAACACGTTCCAAAGAAGTTGGGACAGGGGCAACAAAAGACTGGGAAAGTTGAGGAATGCTCAAAAAACACCTGTTTGGAACATTCCAGAGGTGAACAGGTTAATTGGAAACAGGTGAGTGTCATGATTGGGTATAAAGGGAGCATCACTGAAAGGCTCAGTTGTTCACAAGCAAGGACGGGCGAGGTTCACCACTTAGTGAACAACTGCGTGAGCAAATAGTCCAACAGTTTAAGATCAATGTTTCTCAACGTGCAACTGCAGGAATTTAGGGATTTCATCATCTACAGTCCATAATATCATCAAAAGATTCAGAGAATCTGGAGAAATCTCTGCAGGTAAGCGGCGAGGCAGAAAACCAACACTGAATGCCCGTGACCTTCGACCCCTCAGGCGGCGCTGCATTAAAAACCCACATCATTCTGTAACGGATATTCCCACATGGGCTCAGGAACACTTCGGAAAACCACTGTCAGTGAACTCAGTTCGTCGCTCCGTCTACAAGTGCAGGTTAAAACTCTGCCATGCAAAGCGAAGCCACATATCAACACCACCCAGAAACGCCGCCGGCTTCTCTGGGCCGAGCTCATCTGAGATGGACTGACGCAGAGTGGAAAAGTGTCCTGTGGTCTGACGCGTCCACATTTCACACTGGTTTTGGAAATCATGGACGTCGTGTCCTCCGGGCCAAAGAGGAAAAGGACTGTCCGGATTGTTTTCAGCACAAAGTTCAAAAGCCAGCATCTCTGATGGTGTGGGGGGGCTGTTAGTGCCCATGGCAGGGGTAACCTGCACATCTGTGAAGGCCCCATTAATGCTGAAAGGTACATGCAGGTTTTGGAGCAACATCTGCCGCCATCCAAGCAGCGTCTGTTTCAGGGACGTCCTGCTTATTTCAGCAAGACGATGCCGAGCCACATTCTGCACGTGTTACAACAGCGTGGCTTCGTAGTAAAAGAGTGCGGGTACTAGACTGACCTGCCTGCAGTCCAGACCGTCTCCCATTGAAAATGTGTGGCGCATTATGAAGCTCAAAATACGACAGCGGAGCCCCCCGGACTGCTGAGCAGCTGAAGCTGGACATCAAGCAGGAATGGGAAAGAATTCCACCTTCAAAGCTTCAACAATCAGTGTCCTCAGTTCCCAAACGCTTATTGAGTGTTAAAGGAAAGGTGATGTAACACAGTGGGAAACACGCCCCTGTCCCAACTTCTCTGGAACGTGTTGCAGGCATCAAATTCAAAATGAGTGAATATTTAAAAAAAACAAAAGTTTATCAGTTTGAACATTAAATATCTCGTCTTTGTAATGGATTCAACTGAATGTAGGTTGAAAAGGATTTGCAAATCATCGTATTCTGTTTTTATTTATGTTTTACCCAATGACCCAACTTCACTGGAATTGGGGTTGTACTTTTACTGCAGTAATATTTTATCTCTACTGTAACTCGAGTACATGATTTGTGTGCTTCGTCCACCTCTGCTCAGAGTGGATTGATGCGAAATGGTTAAGACTCTGATTTGTGGTGGTGATGGGAACCAGAGGTCAATGTCTACAACACTAATATAGCCATTTTATATACTATCCAAAATGACTAGTGATCCTACACATGCCTTCTGAGTTTTACATTTAATGTTGAGGGTAAAATCACTAAAAGTGATGAATCTGAAGAGTTTTCATTTGAACTCTCTGCCATGAATAACAAACAGAGCGTTTCACACCAAACCACTTTAAATGACTTTGTCTTCAGCTTAACAACTTAATTCTGAAGACATATGAAGACAGTAGAGCTACTGTGGACAAGATAATTCTTCAGTATGGTTATACATTATTGCTGTGTTTTTACTGAAGTTAACAGTTTGTTTTTCCACGCTGTGATATAAACTTTACGCAGCTTCAGTCTGAAGGACCTTCTCTCTCCTCACAGTGTTCCTTTATTAGGAAGAACTGAAAGCTTTACCATATATATAAAGAACTTCATCAGGTTCCCCAAGTTTCACTTCTCAAAGTAAGTAACTGAGTGAAATGATTGACATTATTACACATATATAGAAAAAAAAATATATATACAGTGGTGTGAAAAAGTGTTTGCCCCCTTCCTGATTTCTTATTCTTTTGCATGTTTGTCACATTTAAAGGTTTCAGAACAAATGAATGTAAATATTAGACAAAGATACCACAAGTAAACACAACATGCAGTTTATAAATGAAAGTATTATTATTAAAGGAAAAAGGAATCCAGGGCCCTGTGTGAAAAAGTGATTGCCCCCTAAACCTAATAACTGGTTGGGCCACCCTCAGCAGCGGCAACTGTAATCAAGCATTTGCGATAACTGGCAGTGAGTCTTTCGCAGCGCTGTGGAGGAATTTTGTCCCACTCATCTTTGCAGAATTGTTGTAATTCAGCCACGTTGGAGGGTTTCCGAGCATGAACCGCCTTTTTAAGGTGATCAATCGGAGATTCAGGTCAGGACTTTGACTAGGCCACTCCAAAGTCTTAATATTGTTCCTCTTAAGCCGTTCAGAGGTGGACTTGCTGGTGTGTTTTGGATCATTGTCCTGCTGCAGAACCCAAGTGCGCTTCAGCTTGAAGCCGGGCATTCTCCTTCGGGATCTTTGGGTAGGCAGCAGGATTCATGGTTCCATTTACCACAGCAAGTCTTCCAGGTCCTGAAGCAGCAAAACAGCTCCAGACCATCACACCACCACCACCATATTTCACTGTTGGTACATTGTTCCTTTTCTGAAATGCTGTGTTACTTCTACGCCAGAAGAAATGGGACATACACCTTCCAAAAAGTTCAACTTTTGCCTGGTCAGTCCACAGAGTATTCTCCCAAAAGTCTTGAGGAGCATCGCGATGTTTTCTGGCAAAGCTGAGACGAGCCTTTGTGTTCTTTTTGCTCAGCAGTGGTTTTCGTCTTGGAACTTTGGCCAGGGCAATCTGTTTTTCACACAGGGCCCTGTGGGTTTGGATTTCTTTTTCTGTGTTATCTTTCTCTAATATTAAAATTTGTTTGGTGATCTGAAACATTTAAGTGTGACAAACAAATATGCAAAAGAATAAGAAATCGGGAAGGGGCAAATATTTTTTCACACCACTGTGTGTGTGTGTGTGTGTGTGTATATATATATATATATATATATATATATATATATATATATATATATATATATATATATACATACATACATACATACATACATACATACATACATATGTGTGTGTGTGTGTGTATAAAAATCACTGCTGTCAGATAAAAAGTTTACAGGAGAATAAAAAAAACTTAACTTTTAATGTAAGTCAATGGAACCAGAGTTATTTATGTAATTTTGGGCCGTTTCTTTTGGTCCATTCATCTTGAAATTCACACTCAGTGTAAAGGGCAACAGGCATTTTCAAAGTATGTCAAAAACTGAAAAACGACTAAATTAGAGATACAAGATTTTCTTCCGACAGCAGCAATACATATATATATATATAATACACATATGGTAGTATAAGTGGTGAAGTGGTGATGATTGATGATGATAACACAAAATGACTTGATTATTAGGGTCTGTAACTCTGCAGCATTAAACTATATTATCCCACTGTAACACCAGTTCATCAGGGGCTGCCTTGCTTAATCTGAGTCACTTTCTCCGCAGGTCAAATGTCTTAGAGACAGCCACGGACACATATCTGAAGACGTGTTTGTATGATGAGGTTGCTCATCCATACTGCCCCATATTTGGCCTCAGAGATATTGTCCGCAGAGCCGGATATGATTTTCAAGACATGGCCTTGCTGGTGAGTTTTCATCTCTGGACTTTCTTTTAAAACTCAAGGAGTCAGAAAGCTAAACTCGGCAGCTATACATTCCGCTTAGTGACAGCGGCAATATTAACGTCAGCTTCCTTCATTGGACTAGACATATTACAACCCATGACCAAAACAAGATGCCAGCTCTACACTGCCCTCTGGTGGAGCATGGAGTTCAGACATCACATATGGATATAATAAAGAGAAGCTAAATCGGAAAAGCTTATTAGAAATCATGCTCATGATTTGATGAAAATTCTGACTCAATCCTAGTTTATATTATATATATATATATGTAAAATACATTTTAAAAGTATATGAACAGTATAGGCTTTTAAATACAGTTATTAAAAGAGTTTAAAACAGTTTACAAACACTCTACAGCTTGTAGCCCACTAATCTCATTGTCAGCATGCAAGCTCGCCAGACTTGTTTCTAAAACGACACACCACATATGAATGCAGCATCCTCCTTATGTAGGGTGGGTCAATTGGAATCCTTATTGAGTGGCACTGTGACCTGGACAAAGGCTACTCAGAGTGCCATCCCCGCTACACTTTCACACGGCTGGATGTCAACGCCACACCCAACTCGGTCTCATCAGGATACAACTTTAGGTAAACCTTCATCTCACACAGTGCGCCACACTGCAGTCTGCCTTTACTGAAAAGTTAAAAACCGCCTGTTAAGTCTGATGGAACGGTCCACCTCCCCCTGTGACTGTCTCTTCAGATACGCCCGCTACTTCAAAAACGCTGCTGGAGAGACTCACAGAACGCTTTTAAAGGTGTATGGGATTCGCTTCGACATCCTGGTCCACGGCAAAGTATGCAGCAGAAATTTGTACAGGACTGAACTGCTATTAGGGCCTCTGTTAAGGAAATCTAGCCAGTTGAACTCTTCTAACACATTTGTGTTTTATTTTCAGGCTGGAAAGTTTAATATAATTCCCACAATTATAAATCTAGGCTCTGGTCTCGCCTTAATGGGTGCTGTAAGTATTTGAATCTTAAATGTACGAAACAGTCTAATCTCCTTTTTGTGGAGTTTTCCTAATGAATGGAGACGCTTTGCTCTCTTCAAAACAGTCCAGACTCTAGGGAGATGACCTTACTGTGGGACACTGGTAATGGTTTGGTTTTTTTCCACAGGGAAGTTTTTTCTGTGATATGGTTCTTCTGTATATGATGAAGAAGAGTACCCTATACAGGGAGAGGAAGTTTGAAAAAGATAACAAGTATGTCCTGCAAACACACATACAGAACCACGAGTCACATTTATTGGCACCCCTCTTTGTCACCTTAACAGTAATGAGTCTTCTCCTGTAATAATGAGGTGAGAATATAACGTGAATGTCATTAAACACGTGATTCAGCCCTTCAGCTAATTAGCGAGGCCTTCATGAACTGAATGCGGAGTGTTAGATGATGAGCGTAAAGTTCTAATATCCACAGCTCTTATTTACGGGGCAGTCGTGGGCTGGAGGTCAGGGAACTGGCCCTGTGACCGGAAGGTTGCCGGTTTGATCCCCAGTGCCGACTGAGGTGCCCTTGAGCAAGACACCTAACACCCAATTGCTCCACGGGTGCTGAGGGCTGCCCACCGCTCCGGGCAAGTGTTCTCACTGCCCCCTAGTGTGTGTGTGTGTGTGTGTGTGTGTGTGTGTGTATTCACTAGTGTGTATGTGGTGTTTCACTTCACGGATGGGTTAAATTGTGGGATTAAAAAAGTTTCACTTCGCTTTGGCCCAGACGGTCCCGAGTTTGACATGCCAGTTTTAGATCATGGTCCTGCTGGAAGATCCAGCTATGACCCAGAATTAGCTTTTTGCCAGAAGTAGCCAGATTTTCATTTTAAATCTCCTGGATTTCTCCTTTATGGATTCCATGATGCTGTGTGTTCTTCCCAGGGCCTTTGATTTCAGACATGTTTCTCCACCGTACTTGGAGTGGAGACGAGGTTCTTTTCTTCATAAACATCCTTTTTTATGCCAAACCCACCTTTGAGTTTTGAGTTTTTGATACCAAAAAGCTCCATTTTGTCTCAGCTGACCATATAATCTGGTTCCAGGGGCATTTATTGAACTCCAGGGCTTATGTTAGGTTAGACGAAAGAAAAAATACAAATAGTTTCTTGCTGTAAACACACACACACATTTTCTAAGCTGCTTCTCCCTCAGGGTCAGGGTTTCTATAAACATGGCATCTTTATTGCAGTTTTGGTGACCCCATCAATTTCCAACCTTTTTGCATCAGGGCAAAATAATCTAATGATCTGTCCTCTGCCAGCAAGATTCACTAGATCTAGATTTTTGAAGGTTTTCTCTAACAGTGGATATGGGCATTACCTGATTTATGAGGGTCAACACACTATGTCCTCCCAATGTTGATGAATGTCTAAGGGAACTATATATATATATATATATATATATATATATATATATATATATATATATATATATACACACACACACTCACCGGTTATTATTAGGTACCACTTTATTAGGTACACCTGTTCAATTGCTTGTTTACACAAATAGCTGATCAGCCAATCACATGGCTGCATTTAGTCCTGTAGAGGTGGTCAAGACGACCTGCTGAAGTGCAGGCCGAGCATCAGAACGGGGAAGAAAGGGGATTTAAGGGACTTTGAACGTGGCGTGGTTGTTGGTGCCAGACGGGCTGGTCTGAGTATTTCAGAAACTGCTGATCTGCTGGGATTTTCACGCACAACCATCTCTAGGGTTTACAGAGAACGGTCCGAAAAAGAGGAAATATCCAGTGAGCGGTCAGTTGTGTGGACGAAAATGCCTTGTTGATGTGAGAGGTCAGAGGAGAACGGGCAGACTGGTTCCAGATGATAGAAAGGCAGCAGGAACTCAAATAACCAACCAGAATCTCTGAGGAACGTTTCTAACACCTTGTTGAAAGTCTGACATGAAGAATTAAGACAGTTCTGAAGGCAAAAGGGGGTCCAGCCTTTTACTAGCAATAGTATCTAATAAAGTGGCAGGCGAGTGTATGTGTGTGTGTGTGTGTATACATTATATATATATACGTTCAGATGGACTTTAAAACATGTCGAAATTACATTTTGTTTATAGGAATTTCTGTAAGTACCAATAATTGTGACACATGGTTTTGTTTAAAAAAAGGGTTTTTGTTTCAATATTTATTCTTTATTTATTTATATATTTTTAATTTCAACTCATAATTTCAGTCTACGATTGTGCTAATTAACTACAACGACTTTCCAGTTAACATTTTTTTCTTTACCTTCAGTGTATTTGTTTTGGACTGTCTGACAGCTTTATTTATTATTACAAATATCAAATTCCCGTTTAGGGTCCATTAAAGAAGAAAGTTGGGTCTTTTTGAAGGATTAACTGTATTAGCATTGTTTAACTGATTGGTTAATTGTTTTTTCCATTCTTGACAGGAATGGAAACAACAACAGAGACAGTGTAGAAGAGTCGGAAGAGCCTGTGAAACAGCCTTCAGAGGTGGAGCATCTCACTGACCCAACATCTGATCAACGCACTGTGGGAACAACTCCATTTTCCACAGAGCAACACGATAAGCCATCGGAGTGACAAACACATCTGATTGGCAGATAAACGGATCTACTGTGCACTGACGTTTGGCCAGCAGCCATGAGAGCGCTTTACTGCATCCCAAAGAGAACGCACTTTCCCCTGGTCACTCATGTCCCTGTGTGGAGCCTCCTATTCTTAAAGAGAGCGTAAGGACATTTGACCACTATGCAAAGTTGTCAGTCATGCAATACTGTGCTTACTTGAAGATGGAAGCAATAACAGCCAAAGATGTGATTTAATGGTCACATTTGTACCATTTCTGTGTGTTTTCTATGTTTATTCCAGTTAATATGGATGATCATGTGGTCTGGCACGCTGTTGGTTATCACTCCTGCACTCTGACGTTTCTCTAAATGCACCAAGTTAAAGACATTGTATTAAATTTCTTATTAGTGTCTCAAGAGGAGCAAAATGTAACGCCTTTGCCAAAAATACCATCAAATTCATATGAATACTGCACTGAGTGAATACCGAACAGGTACTATTTTAAGAAAATAAATTATGAACTGATCGTGGCACTTCATTAATGTTCATATCATGTCTGAGGAGCCGAATTCAGTCTTAATAAGAGGCAGTTAGGTATGTAGGCCAGCGTTAGAGGTCAACATGCATTAAACATGATTTTAATATGGCTAAAGGCTGTGGTGGAACCTGTTATCAACACTGTTTGGCCCAAAGCAAAGTGAGAGAAGCGTTCCCGTTATTTATGGTTTGAGTGCTTAGTCTTATTTTACACTGCGCCAAAGTGCTATGGATTATAATCTATATACATGAAATTGCAGCTACAGTATTCTTAACCAAATCCTTTAGCTGGACACTTTCATTGCTCCAGAGCTCCCAGTCACACAGCTGGCTCTGTGGTTTGTTGTTGTGGCAGCTGGTTTATATGATCTATTTACACTCACCGGCCACTTTATTAGGTACAATTACCTGTTCAATTGCTTACAACACACAAATAGCTAATCAGCCAATCACATGGCTGCATTTAGGCATGTAGAGGTGGTCAAGTCGACTTGCTGAAGTGCAGACCGAGCATCAGAACGGGGAAGAAAGGGGATTTAAGGGGCTTTGAACGTGGCGTGGTTGTTGGTGCCAGACGGGCTGGTCTGAGTATTTCAGAAACTGCTGATCTGCTGGGATTTTCACACACAACCATCTCTAGGGTTTACAGAGAACGGTCCGAAAAAGAGGAAACATCCAGTGAGCGGTCAGTCGTGTGGACGAAAACGCCTTGTTGATGTGAGAGGTCAGAGGAGAATGGGCAGACTGGTTCCAGATGATAGAAAGACAGCAGGAACTCAAATAACCAACCAGAATCTCTGAGGAACGTTTCCAACACCTTGTTGAAAGTCTGACATGAAGAATTAAGACAGTTCTGAAGGCAAAAGGGGGTCCATTACCTAATAAAGTGGCCAGTGAGTGTACACTCATTTAATAAGTATTCCACTACTCGTTAAGTAACCTCTGCCATACACACATCTCATGTTTCGAGTCTTACAGCCACTGGAGTTTTTTCTCAGTTGTGTGTGCAGCCAATTCTGTCCCATCTGCTCCATTTTAGTCATGGTTTTTCTGTAGAATACTATTTTTTAAATCATTGTTCAGCAGTAGCACAGGTTTAATTTATACCCACCTCTGTACTCTAACAGAAAAGAATGGACACAGAGTCGGTTTGAGGCAGATCAACACCAGCAATAAACATTTTGTAGACGAGATGTTCCGGTCACAAACTCTAGTGTATCTACAGTGCTGTATGTATTCTAACCATAAGAAGCTTCCAGCATCAAAAGCTGAACTGTTTAAACCAGCGGAAAACTTAACACCATTCAGGACTTGGTGGGCCTAGACTTGCGTGACACGTGAATGAATAGACACGTGCATTTTAGTTCACACTAAAGGATGTTCAACTTGGACAAGGGTTATGACTTCACTGACGTTTCTGCTTCAAGAACCTTACAAATGCAGCTGCTTTTAATGTGTTTCATGTTGCCGGTTTACTTTCTCTGCTAACCCAGGTTTATATTTTGGCTGATGCTTCAGAGAAAGAGAAAGTAAACATGTAGAAACTACTGCAGCATGCTCAAGAAATGTTGTGGCAAGTTTTAGGTTGTGTGTTCTCCAGCATTTGTCCAACTGCAATGGACTGCCGACCTGTCCAGGGTGTATCCTGCCTTCCGCCCGAAGACTGCTGGGATAGGCTCCAGCATCCCCCCGCGACCCTGACGGAGAAGCAGCTTAGAAAATGGATGGATGGATGGATGGATGGATGGATGGGTTCTCCAGCATTTATTGGTCCATTTTGCCCCGGCCTGGATTGGGTTGGAAAGGTATGCATGTCCACTATATTTCCACAAGTATTCGCTTGTCTGGCTTCACACACATATGAACTTGATTGACATCCCATTCTTAATCCATAGGGTTTAATATGATGCTGGCTCACCCTTTGCAGCTATAACAGCTTCAGCTCCTCTGGGAAGGCTTTCCACAAGGGTTAGGAGTGTTTATGGGAATTGTTGACCGTTCTTCCAGAAGCGCATTTGTGAGGTCAGACACTGATGTTGGACAAAAAGTCATATTTAAGTATTGGGGCATTCCCAAGCAACGGAAGTGTAAGAAATGAGTTCATGTCAGTTACAGCCCTGATTTAAACGAAAGTAAACTGAGGACGCTGTGAGGCTTTGGAGAGCGGGAGCGTGCTGTCTTTCCAGGCTGGCTGTTTTTAGCAGCTGGCTAACTCGAAGCAGCTCCGTCACTCGTACAACACGGCGAATTGAAGATACTGTAGATCAAGCATGACACAAAAGCGCTGCTGTCAGTTTAAACGCACCTGAAAGGAGGACTCTGTTTGACTGGTGTTACACGTAGTTCGGTTCAGCCCTCAAACTACTATAGAGAAATCCAGATGTTGCTCGCTGGTGTTTGAATACTGTGATATGCTCCGATGTGGAAGGAGTGACGGCAGTAAGACGGACGTTGTTGAGAAACTAAACAGTTTAGCTGTTTTTGGCCACGTGTTCAGCGTTTGTAACGGGATAGCCGAGCGCTCAGCACCCGACAGTTAAAATAATCTTTCTTAAATTATGACTTTTACAAAAAACTGTGGCCGTGCTTTTCCAGCTGGTAAAACCAGCTCACCAGACACTCTCCCACTGTCCCATGACAGATCCATGAGATGTTCCACTGCTTGGTGAGTGTTTATCATGTTCTGACCATAAAGGACAGTTTAAAACAACAATTAACCACCCAGGGGCAAAAATCAGCCTTCAAACTTGATGATTTGACATTTATCGTGACATGCATCCATACAGGCAGATATGAATTTTGTTTATCGTGATAACATTTTTGGCCTTATCGCCCAGCTCTACAACCACCAAACCCAGACTCGTCCATTAGATTTCCAGACGGAGAAGCGTGATTGGTCACTCCAGAGAACACGTCTCCACTGCTCTAGAGTCCAGTGGCGGCGCTTTACACCACTGCATTCCACGCTTTGCATTGCGCTTGGTGATGTAAGGCTTGGATGCAGCTGCTCGGCCATGGAAACCCATTCCATGAAGCTCTCTACGCTGTTCTTGAGCTGATCTGAAGGCCACATGAAGTTTGGAGGTCTGTAGTGATGGACTCTGCAGAAAGTCGGTGACCTCTGCGCACTATGCCCCTCAGCATCCGCTGACCGCTCTGTCATTTTACGTGGCCGACCACTTCGTGGCCGAGTTGCTGTCGTTCCCAATCGCTTCCACTTTGTTATAATCCCACTGACAGTGGACTGTGGAATATTTAGTAGTGAGGAAATTTCACGACTGGACTTGCTGCACAGGTGGCGTCCGATCACGGCACCACGCTGGAATTCACTGAGCTCCTGAGAGCGACCCATTCTTTCACTAATGTCTGTAGAAGCAGTCTGCAGGCCGAGGGGCTCGGCTTTATACACCTGTGGCCACGGAAGTGACTGGAACACCTGAACTCAATGATTTGGGTGGGTGAGTGAAAACACACACAGTGGAGAGAGCTACAACTGTTATTGTGCTAAAAAGCACTACCACCATATTAGTGCTGGCTAAGCAAAAATCCTGCTTCATGAGAGGCCTGCAGATATCTTCTCTATTATGCTAATCAGACAGCTGCAAAGAAACCACACTGACTGGTTCTCGCCTGAATCTCAATGAATTTGGGGTAAAGGGCCACAGCTGGGGCTCGACTGATGCAGTCCTTGCCAAAAGACACACTAAAAAGGTCCACAGAGGACACACCCAAGCCCGCCAGCGCTCCACACGGGACAATAATTACATCAAGCTTCGATGGACATGAACGTACAGAACAACACGTGCTTTGCAAATGCAAGTCAAACTTTATTTTGGTTAGAGGGGAATGTCTGTGCAACACATTGTTCCTGAAAAAAATGGGCATCCGGAATGACAGATTTCAGTTACACAGTTACAGGTGTACACTGCTACCATTCAAGCGGCATTTTGTTCTTTGGTGGAACAAGATGAGACACACTCGGCACAACTCCCAACAGACTCCCGAGCTTCAAAGTGGCTGTCGAGTCGGTTTGCGAGGGGAGCGACTGGGAGTACATGTGCTCTGTAAGATATAAAGAACTTTCTAAAGCACTCCTTAGAATGTTTATAGGGCACTAGAAGTTCAGCAGCGTAGGTTTAACCACCTCGACTAACGATACAGCAGCAACTATTCAAATTCAAACAGATCGTATGCCTGTGGCGGCACATGCATCGTGTTTTGTGTTTTTTTTTTTGTTTTTTTTATTTTATTTTTATATCAGTAGTTTTAAGTAGCTTGGTCCCCCGTTCATGAACAGTGCACCGGGTCTACGCAGTGTGCACTTGTGCCAGTACGTTTCCTACATACACATCCAGGCAGTCGCATACACACAGTCCACATCCGCCCAGTGGAGGCACTTCACATGGAAACAGTAACTATTATAAAGAGCGACCTGACTTTGCAACCTTGAGCTGTAACAAGGCGTGAAATGAGGATCGAACGAAACGTGTCAAATCTCACGTTCGAGCTTTTACGATTAAAAATGAGGAGAAGCAGCTTGCAGTTGACAGGCAAATGCATTAACTTACTACCGAACAAATCTATTAACGATGTTGCATTGCAAAAAGGCGCATCATAAATTAGAACTAGTTTCTATCTTTACGACATTTAGAAGGCGGCGTAACTCACAATATGTGGATGGAATTAAATAGCAGCTTCCTGGGCAAAGTACAGTGACAAACGAAGGAAGGGCCTATTCCTGCTGAACGGCCTCGAGCCCGTCCGCGTGGTCGCAGACCCTTCAGGCTTCACTGATCACGTCACAAAGCTCTGTTCAAGTCAGCCTGCATCGTTTCGCGCTCTGCGTTTAGAATCCTTTCCCATGACACGGAGACAGACGGAGGACTTGGACAGGCAAATCCAGTATACATACAGTAAATTATGAAGCTGAGGAGGGCAACATAACGTGGTGTGGTCTGGATGCAAAATGACAATCTGTTACAGCCCAGTACTATACATAGATTAAGTTGCTAAATACAAAAAGTTCATCCTCATTTTTAGGATTACATTTTTCCCCAAAAATGATGGACGTCACATTAAAATAAAAAACATTGAAATTGCTAATATCACAATTCAGCATCTTCTAACACCATGCCTGTTATCGAGGACAGTCCGAGGAACAAATATTTAAGGCTCTTAAGGGGCGACCAGGGAGGCTAAGATACTGGGTGTCACTCGCACCACCCACACACCGCTCATCGGTTGCTCCATCAGTTACACCAAAGTCTGTCTGCAGTCTGACAATACCTGCACCTGGCTGCCAGATGTCCTGCCCTGATACACACATGGAGAGACCAGTTTACCGTTACAGGGGTGGGGGAGGAACTTTAGCTGAACTGTAACATACATGAAGTGGGCAGACAGCATGTGAAGAGGCACCAGTTGACCTGAGAAAGAGAGGAACTCGTCATACAAGAGCATTCCTGAAGCAGAGGAGACCGTTCACTAGAAACCAAAGCCGAGTGTCACAGGGTTGACTATGGAGAATGGAACTGGGCTGAGAGAAAAACCTCAGGCTTCATATCTCGTATATCTGGACATCTCATCTTCATTTTGAAACAGCTCACTGATCCCCCCCCCCCACCTGAGATGAAACTTTGTGAGGACTAGCAACAAATAGAACAACTTCACGGATTCTAACAGCCTTGAAAAATCACCCTGCCAGAAAAAGAGCAGAATGGTGTTACTAATGGAGCAAAACACAAGAGTCCGGTTCACGCCGACACAGCATTCACACAAGGCTTAATCACAGCTCTCAGTTACAGTAGTACAGCCCAAAAAAAATAAAATAAAAATAAAACCTCATATTTAGCCTGTGGTCCTCTTTTATATTGCCATAAAACTTGCAAGTGATCCATTTATGCACAAAGAAAGATTTCCTTTGACAGTGATTGAAAAATAACCATTAAATGGAAAAATTCAGAAGTTTTCAGAGAGAAAAATCCAGCTCCTCTGCACGCTCACTTCAGAACCTGGGCCAAGGTTTAACCGACGTCTCAGTTAAACGGCTTGTGTAGGATCAACTCTTTCTGTCCACACAGACGTATTTCAATATAAAAAGCCAAAGACAGATCCCTGACAGAAACCGCACTATTCAAAACCCACTCCTTTAATTTCCAGTGAAGATGACCGTTCAGGACAAGATACTCATTTTCCAGATGTTTCTGAGGAGATTAGATAGAAGATGATTTACTCGTACAGGGAAGAGGAAAATCAAATGCAAGTAAGTGGAATTTTTTTCCCCCTAAAACTTGGGAAAGAATGGGATTCCTAACAACCATCCAAGACCTGGCAGACCCCCCAAAACTGTCACCATATAAATACTTAAAGCTTTCTTTGAGAGAGAGGAAGAAAAAAAAAAAGCTCCACTTTTGATTCAGATCTGAAAAATCCTCAGGTGTTCCTGTTCATCCTTCCAGTGTGAGAAGACAACACCGAGTCTGAAAGGATTACTGAGAAATCCAACAAATGCACTGACCACCTCAGAGTCCAGACCTCAACATCGCCGAACGTGTCTGGGATGACTCGGATTGCGAGGAACGTAAAATTCAGCCAACTTCTAAGCCTGAACTTTTCAGGTGTGGAATAATATCCCTGCAGGTTTTTGTGAAAAACTGAAAAACTACTTGGTTGTCAAGGTTTCTATGTAATTTCCTGTGAATTTTCTATTTAACCCCTGACGTTGAAAATCAAATCACTTGTACTTGATGGCTGTTTTCTGGAAAATAAATAAATGAAGGATTGTACTGCATAACACCCTGAAAAGTTGGAAACACCTGTAGTGAACATTAACTAGTTTTACAGACAAACATAGACTTCTTAGAAACTCAAGTAACGGAATCAAAAGTGGGGAAAAAAAGAAAAATAAACTACAAAAAAAAAATGTTTTTCCAAAGCACACTGTCCCACCACTTTACAGCAAAATAACAATGAGTCCAATGGCATATACTGAGAACAGAAAGGGCACAATGCTGGCTAATACAAAAGCAGGTGGGTGGGGTTCACACTGAGAAAGCCTTAGGGTAACAGTCCGATCAAAGAGCCCAAGTCGTGTACAACAGCCTCAGGAAACAGTCTCGTCATAGGTGCATATCCCAGTGTCAGTTTGCACTTTTTACTGATTCAAGGTTACAAGCGCAAACCAACATGTAAACATTGAAAGGGAAAACTCTGATCACTGTGTCAGAAATGCCAGAAATGACAGAAGAAACAGTCTCATATCTCAGAAACGTGGCACCCCAAAGAACCTCTTCCGTGAACTGTGAGTGTGGCCCGTCAGTATCAGCACTTCTATGAAAACAAATGAAGTAAACTACACCAAAATAACTCGCACGCCTCTACGGAAATAATACGACAGCATGTTATACACCAACCATATACCGTCTTGAGCAAAAACCATGTCTGTGGAAGCAACCAGTGGAGAACATCTAGCTGAAAAGGTCAGCTGAGTAAGTCTAGACGGGAACGCCAAGCTCACACAGAAAAGAACGGATGCGGCGTTCGTCAACCGTAACGATGCCGGTATGGTGTGCTCTTTAAACGCAAATAAATATATGCCAACACAGGCTACTTCTTAATCTAATCTACACAAACAGAAGAGTCGAGTGAAAGCTTGCACATAGTTAAGAGGAGTATACTGATGTTTTTTGTTTGTATTTTTTGTAGCAGTCAAAAAAAAATCTGGAAAAATACCATAAATGTAGAAAACATTCAGTAGATCACTTGCAAGACTGGAAACAAAAAAGGAGGAGCAGGGATAGATTCCTTACATCAACGCTAACACTGAACGATGACTAGTCTGAACAGGCCGCAGCTCATCTGTACCCTGGGTGATGAATATGTACATTTCGACTGTCGCCTGTATCTGGGGGCCTGCGCATCTTCATCATGGCCGCGTTCTGCTCTCTGAAGCAGGGTGTCTGGAAATCTCCGCCCACGTACTCCATGGTTTGCATCGCGTTCGTCTGGCCCGAGGCACCGGCCCCGGTTCTGTACTGGGCACCAGGGGTGCAGTCTATGGAAGCCCCTGAAAGGCCCCCGTGGAATGGAATAGCCAGGTCCTGAGACCCTGAGCTGTCACTGTTTGGCGTCGGCAAGATGCTGTTCCATGGAGGCTGCATGTAGTGCCCATTGCTGTAATTCATGGCCCCTGGCATGGCACTGACCGGGGGAGAGGGTGTGGGCTTGTCTATGAGGGGCTTCAGACTGAACGGCTGGCCCATGCATGCGTCCTGTGGGTAACTCATGCTCTTGGTGGGGAAGCCGGGCAGGTCTCTGGGTGGATTCTTGCTGGGGTGGGCGCCGTCCTGCAGGGGCTGGAGGTGAGCCAGCTGCTGCTGGTTCCATGAGCGCTGCTGAAGTTGTTGTTGCTGTGGCAACTGAGGTTGGGCCTGCTGCTGCTTCAAATCATGATAAGCAGGCATCCTGTTCATGGCGGCCATGCTAGGCAGTGTAAGAGCAGGAACAGGGCCAGTTTTGTCTGAAGTGTTGCTGAGGGCGCAAGAGGGTAGAGGGTTGTGGGTGCACACTCTGGAGCTGGCGTTAATCAGCAGGTTGCGGCTGATGGGGCTGGGGTTGGCGATCTGTCCTTCGCACACGGAGGTAGCACTCACACCAGCCCGGGCCTGGCAAAACTGGTTGATCTGGTGCACGATACTGTTCAGGTCGCCGGGCCGGTTCTGGTGCAGGCTGGCAGCCATAGACAGCGGGATAGTTGAGGTAGACACAGTCACATTAGGAGGGGCATCAGCATCAGGGAGCTTGCCAGGAACCTGCATGCCTGGTGGGTGCTGCAGCGGCTGCATGACGCCACTGGAGGCTGGAGGGCCTGCACCAGTGGCTTGAGGAACCTGCTGAGATTGGGGGAAACCCTGGGCGTGCTGCAGGCAGGCTGACTGAGCCATGTCAGGAAGGTGCCGGAGGCCCTGTGAACCTGACTGGTGGTGCTGCTGCTGCTGCACGAGGGTGTGTTGGTGGTTGAGAGCATGATGAGGTGCAGCCTGCTGGCTAGCCAGGCTAGGATGGACAGTCTGCTGATGGCCCAGGCTTTGCTGCTGTTGTAAACTAGGAGGATGAGCTAGAACCTTCTGCTGCTGCATCGTATGGGGATGGGGAAGGGCCTGCTGGGCCTGCAAGCTCTGACGGTGGGAAAGGCTCTTCTGGGCCAACAGCTGTGGTTGGGATAGTGCCTGCATGCGAGGAACAGTCTGAGGCAGGTTTAAAGTGCTTGGAGTGCCGTAGGGTCCACTCTGCGGGTTCATGACGATCTTGGGGAGGAAGCGGGCTCGGCCGCCTTCAAACTCCTTGAGGATTCCTTTAACAGGAACTTTGACTATGGCCAAGAGGCCTGTCCTGGTGCTGACCTGAGATGGGTAAGGACTGTATCGCTGACTGGATGTGTCAAGACCGTTCACTGTACGCCGGAGATGCTTTCTCTGAGGTACCTTCACGCTACTGGGGAAGATTTTTATAGTCAGTGGGTTATTGGCAACTTTCTTAGCATAGGCATCCAATTCCGCTGGGGTTGGATACTGTGCAGATCTCATCTTCTGCGTAGTGTCCCCTGAGAAAGAGAGGAAAGAATATATCACAAGAAAAGTGGAGCATATCGGACAATATCAGACCCAATTCAAATACAAATATTAATTACAAATAATACAAATAATTATCCACGCTTGTATTACAACATAGATTTGCAGGAAAAACAATCAAAGTTCACTCTTGAGCACAGCCAATAGTACACAAAAGGTAAATGGACTTTAGAACCATTCTGTGGCAGTGATATAAGGCAGCATAACGGCGACATAACACTATATCTACACCATATACTTTTTAGACAATGTGCAAGGACCATAAACGAAACAGCCTGTATGTACAACAAGATAACTGTAATGCAAGAATGAGCACAGAACAACCGAGCACAAATAAGCCCAAAGAAATAAACAAAGGCCTAAGTGCAAAGGCGAAGTGGTCTAGCAGATTATTCCTAGATCAGGCTATTAATAAATGCCAGAATGTGTGAGACATTATGCCCAAAGCATGATTTTGACCTAATCTTCTTAACATACTGCTTGCAGGAAAATAAATAAATAAATCGATCTCCAAAGTGAAGAACAAATCATATGGTGGACTAGCTAAACCACCATCACCCCGAGGAAGCGAGGTTCAGGGTCCAGTCAGTGCTTACTCATCTATGTTCAGCAGGGGGTCCAAGAGAGGAAAGCAACAGCTACTTACATTTCTGAAGTCCAGTGTTCATCTGCGTGTGGGTGAGAATCTGGAGAGAGGGGGTTGATACCGGCAGACAGGCCAGCATGACACACAGGCACTAATGCAACACCCGGCGCTCACTCCTCATCACACTGTAAGGCAGACGGGCAGAAAATGAACGTTAGTGCTTACTTCTCCTTACGACGAACGCATGTACGTCACATACATACAATTAGGAAATGTCTGACTTGGCTGTACTTGGAGCACAGAATGATCTATGCTCACTGCAAACCTCGAACCCTAGGAACTATCTTAAGACCAGCAGCACAATCCTTCTCACAATCCACATACGGCCTGTCTGCAGGACTCGAACACTCCCCTCCTGACCATCACTCACTCGGAAACGGATGTTACTAGTCAGAGGGGCAGGTGCCAAGTACGGGTGACCAGGATCTGGCGACCAACCCACCTACACTTGCATATCAGCTGAGCAAACGTGGCAAACTCTTCACCCCCCCCATCTTACCTGAACATCAATCACCATCAGGAACAAAAGGGCTCTGTAATTGCCTCACTGTACAAGCCCTTTATTTAAATATCATGCATTCATCCATGACCTTTCTACAGAGCTCGGCCGAGCAGCTGGTGGCAGAGCCCACCGCACACCCTGCAGGCCCAGCGTCAGCAGCGCCATTCTCCACCCAGCCTGGCAGGTGCCCAGGGCACGGCAGGAGGTTCAGGCCACAGGCTCTCGGGTTCACTCCCTTCAGGCTGGTGGCAGCAAAAAACGCAGTCAGGTCTCAGCCAGACACCCTCCATTTTAAGCAGCAGACATCAATCTTGCTGTGGTCCGGGGATCACAGTAAGCAACCTGCCCCCAACCCGAAATCATCCGAGATGACTATCTGTCTGGAAGTCCACGGCCTCGTCTTCCTTGCGAGAGAGCATCGGCACGTTTTAACGACGAAAGTCTCCACTTTCACCCCGGTAAACGCAGCGGTTTCCCCCCTAAGCAGAAAACGGCAGACAGGCTGCTGAGCGATGCGTTAACGAAGCCAGGCAGCGGCGGCTTCGTCACACACAGGCACACCTCAGTCGCCAAGCGGCGAGACGTCTGTGGCGGAGAACCCGACCGCTGCCATGGGCCGAATGATCGCTGACAGCGCGCAGTCGCTGCAACGGGAGAGCCGGGTTGGTCCATCGATAGATGAAGCTAACCATGCTAACCCGGACAGCTGTTCAGCCCCACGTCGGATGAAGCTAGAACTGCGAAAACAAGGCGGCTAAAGGGACCAACATAAGCCGCCGTCCAGCTCGGATTACACCAAAATACACGGCGTCAAACGAACCGGCGCAGCTTGTTTGGTTAGCCAAGTTAGCTCAGTTAGCTAACCAAATGTACAAAGGCTAACGGAGCCATCAGCTCGGCTCAGCTAAGCTAAGCTAGGTTAGCAGTACTAAGTACCGAGCTACCCAGCAAACTTCGGCTCCTCCAGCCCAGCTAAACGATCACACCAGCCTTTAACGTCCCTAGCGGGGCCTCGACAACAACAGCCAGGCTTAACTCACCGCGACACTGCGCGTAGTTACGGCTACAGTTTCTATTGTCCTCCTCACTTCAGGGATGAATGTGGGGAACGTGACCCGCGGTAGCTAAGCAGGTAACCGAAGTATCGCTGTGGCCGAACGGCCGAACAACCACCCAGCCTCCCAGCGCCAGGACTGTTAGCCACAACTCAAACCCCCCTCGCTGGCTGGCTGGCTGGCTGGCTGTCTGGGCAGACGGACGGCGAGCAGCGCTGCCGGTGTTGGTTTAAGCTGGACCCGCTCGCTCTTCTTCTTCTTCTTCTTCTTTGTGCCGACTCTGTGCAGCTCTCCGCTCAGCGCTGACGACCAAACTGCGTCTCAGACGGTCGGGATGAGCTGCGATTACAGCAGAACTTACTCTCTGTCTCTAGCGTGACGCGCTCGAGTCTCAAAACAGCATTTTGTTGGTTTTCTCCAGCATCGCCAGTCGCCTCGGTGAAGCGTCGCTTAGTCACTGACCGCAGCCGGACGGCGCGCATGCGCACTGCGGCGCTCCCAGGCTCGTCCTCGGGGGGCGGAGAGGCGGTGGCGGTGGGGGGGTCAAGGCGGCGGAGACGGAGCTGTTCGTGATTAAAGCGCCACCTTTTCGCTCGGAGTGGAATGCTCGTGTGCGATCACTAACACAGCTCAACGTTTTGGTTTATCCAGAGGTGGACGAGGTACATAAATCATATACCTGAGTTAAAGTAGGGAGGGGAAATATCACTCCAGTGAAAGTAGAAGTTCTTCCATTAGACCTCCACTGGAGAAAAAATCCAACTTTTCTTTAGTTCTCGAAACTAAAGTAAGAATATAATTTGAACTAAAAAGAAAAGTTGGTGGAGGAGCCTGTGCAGGAGCTTATGCACGTTCCCTAGACGTTTAGGTACAACAGCTGCCCATGGTATGGAGTAAAACCTCAGTAGTAAGTCATGTTGCAGATAAATTTACTTATTCCCACTACATTTCTCAGCATTGTATACTTAAAGGGTCAAAGTCATTCTTGAGGTTAAAATCAAATGTTTCAACATTATAAGCAGAATAACACTTATATGTGACTGTGCGCCCAGCTGTCGACAAAATTGACATCTTCTATAAACAGGCCACAGTTTCTAGAAAATGTTATTTTCAAATGAGTCACTTTCAACAAAGTTTTAATGTGTGTTAATGGTCTCATTTCCACTAAAGGCCAATGTAGCTGATAAGGTATAGCAGTGTTAACATAGTGCTAAATATATGCAGACGTTTCGTATATTAGTCTTGTAGTGTATGACCCTACCCCTATACAGTAACCGTAAACATGTGTACACATATAACAAGAATAAATAAACCAGATCCTCTCTACGGGCAGATATACAAATAGAAAAAATACCGCAGTCTGTGATAATATCTATAACCTGAGATGAGGGATTCAGTGCAATAATGACTGTACAAGAATTTACAGGTGACGGCGTATAATGAACACAGAATGAATAAATAAATATGTGCATATATTGTACCTAATAAAGTGTCCAGATGTGCAAGACACGCAGTGAGGTATGCAGAAAGTGCTCTATGTGCAGCGCGCTGTCTATACGTGCAGATGAATAGATAAACACAAGATAAGCATGAGATTCAGACTCAGTCCTCCTCTCTCTCGGATCTCCTGAATCTGTGGTTTGAGCAGCTCTGCGACAGCAACCTGCCACTAAACCTGCTCCTCCTGTCCATGACGATGGTGTGCAGTGGGTGGCCTTCATCCTGAGGCATAACGTTCAAGTACAAAAGGAAACACTGATCTTTGACAGAGATTTAAATGAAGGTAGAGAGGAGGCATAATTTGGGTCATAGAGGTCAAGTTAAATATTGTAACATGAAGAAGCCCTAAATTACTTGATAGAAGCTCAACCATGTAATGAGGAGTGAGGCGATGCAGAGCTTTATATGTAATAAGAGGAACTTTGTACTGAACACAGTGTGTAACAGGTAACCAGTGAAGACTCTGAAGGATAGGGGTGATATGGTCTTCACTGAATAGGTGACAATCCTACCTGTGGTATTCTGTGCATACTGTAACCTATGGAGGGCCTTGAGGGAGGCCAGATGCTAGGCTGAGGGACGTCTGGAGACAAGCAGTATTACGTCAATGCAAAAATGCTATCTTAACTACAGGACGGATATGAGAGTCAAAGAAGAGTGTGAGGTCAAAGATAATTCAGAGATTGCAGATGTGGGCTGTACATATTAGTGAAATCCTGTCAATACGGATGCCAAGGACAGATGAACTACATATTAATCAATATCATAATCATAAGAACTCAGTTTTGCTAGCTTTCAGTTTTAAAATGTTTATACTCATCCATGAGTTTATGTTGTGAATACAAAACAGATCTTTATGGCTTAAATGAGTGAAGTTATGTTTGGGAAAAATTGAACGCTCCATCCGGGCACAAGAACCTGAAGGCTGTTTTGCTGCTGTTGGACCGAGACAGCTTGCCATCAGTGGATGGAGCTATCCATCCATCCATCCATCTTCTAAGCCGCTTCTCCGTCAGGGTCGCACGGGGGGTGCTGGAGCCTATCCCAGTAGTCTTCGGGCGGAAGGCAGGATACACCCTGGACAGGTCGCCAGTTGGATGGAGCTATGAATTCTGGATTGTATCAAGAAATTCTACATGAGAATTCTCCATCAGTGAAGTGAACCTCAGTAGAAGGAGGGTTCTGCATAAAGATAATGACCCTAAAGACATCAGTTAGTCTACAAGGAACGGTTGGTGCAGAAGAAACTTTGCATTTGGAACGGCTGAGTCAAAGTCCAGACCTTAATACCCAATAGAAATGTTGTGGCAGGACCTAAGACATGGCATTTATGCAAGAAAGACCACCAATATAGCTGAGCTGAAGCAGTTCTATAAAGAGTAATAGGCCAAGATTCCTCCAAGTCAATGTGGAGAATTGATCAACAGTTACAGGAACCTTTTGGGTGAAGTCATTGCTGCTCAAAGGGGTCACATCAGCTACTGAAAGCAGAGGTTTGCATCATTTTACAGACTTTTTAAAGACTTTTAATGCTTGATCAACTGTCCACTCTATTAGACACTCCTTCAATTTTCGGTACACCTTCTAAATGCAAAGTCAGAGACAGTAGCTCATCTGTTGCTGCGTAGTTCGTGTTGGTCATCCTGCAGTCCTTCATCAGCCTACAGGGTGCTGTTGGCAGGATTTTTTTTGGTGGACAATTCTCAATCCAGCAGTGACATTGAGACATTTAAGAATGAATTCGTCTGATCCACTCGTACCAGCGCACCAACACACACCAACACACCACCACCACCATGTCACTGCAGTGCTGACAATGATCCACCACCCAAATATTAGCTGCTCTGTTGTGGTCCTATGGGGATCCTGACTACTGAAGAACAGGATGAAAGGGGGAACACAGAGGAACAGATGGAACTACAAAGTGCTCCTATATAGTAAGTGGAGCTGATAAAATGGACAATGAGCGCAGAAACAAAGAGATTTACATTTACGTTTACAGCATTTAGCAGACGCTCTTATCCAGAGCGACTTACAAGAAGTGCTTTGTCTACTAGAGAAAGAATCTTTGCTAGATACCAATAGGTTACAGAGAAAGACGGTCCTGAGACTCTGCTGTTCGGACAGCCAGTGGGAGTTCATTCCACCACTTGGGCTCCAGTACAGAGAACATTCTCGACGCTCGTCTCCCACGCGCCTTGAAGGACGGCGGGTCAAGCCGAGCTGTACTCGAAGCTCAAAGGGCTTGTGGTTCAGTTCAAGATTTCACCATTGCCATCAAGTCGGTAGGGGCTGGTCCATTTTTGGCTTTGTAGGCCAGCATTAGGGTTTAAATCTGATGCAGCTACAGGAAGCCAGTGAAGGGAGCGCAGCAGTGGGGTGACGTGGGTGAACTTGGGCAGATTGAAGACGAGCCGTGCTGCCGCATTCAGGATGAGCTGCAGAGGCTTGATGGTCTGCATGGGAAGACCAGCCAAGAGCGAGTTGCAGTAGTCAAGCCTTGAGATGACCAGAGACTGCACGAGCACCTGGGCGGCCTCTCGGGAGAGGAAGGGTCGGATCCTACGGATGTTGTACAGGAGAAACCTACATGACCGAGTCAGGTTCACAATGTGAGTTGAGAACGATAACTGACCATCCAGAGTCACACCAAGACATCTCGCCTCTACAAACGGAACAATCAGAGAGTTCTCGATTGAGATGGTAAGATCATGATGAGGATGCAGAGAAGAATATCAGCTCAGTCCTGCTAGGATTAAGCTTCAGGTGGTGAGCTGCCATCCATGAAGAGACGTCAGACAGACATGCCGAGAGTCGACTGGAAACCTGTGTGTCAGAGGGTGAGAAAGAAAGCATTAGTTGAGTGTCATCAGCATAACAGTGATAAGAGAAGCCATGAGAAGATATTACAGATATTACATCACCAAGAGAGCTAGTACAAAGAGAAGAGGACCCAGCACCGAGCCATGTGGGACACCAGTGGAGAGCCTGCACGGAGAGGATGTGAACCCTCTCCATGTAAGAGCGATCCTCCTGGAGACGGTTTTAACGTTATGGGTGATTGCATTCACATTCATGGCATTTGGCTGACGCTCTTAATCCACAGCGGCTTACAATTGAATGGTTTTACACAGGTAGGCGAAAGTAGTGTTGGGAGTCTTGCCCAAGGACTCTTATTGGTATAGTGTAGGTTGTTTACCCCAGTCTACAGTGTAGAAGGCAGAGGTGTTATCCACTACACTATCCCAACCACTGGTACACTGGTACACCAACACAATGACACTGACTGGTCTATATAACAAAAACGGTCCACGTTTGTCTGAACACTTGTTCCCCTCATGGTTATTACCAGTTATACACAGTTAACTACAGTTACCCCTATTCGGTCCACTAGAATCAGCGAGCTGCAGCTGGGGGACTGTGCTACTGGGCTGATATGGCTCATGAATAGAATTTAAGACCGTGTGTAAAGTAAAGTCGTGCCGCCCTCACCTACAACCTCCCTGCTCCCACCCTGAGCGCGGCTCGGTGGGCAGGACTAGCCGTGTTGACAAACTAGGACGATGCCAAACGTTTCCTCGTTGGGGCGGAGGCAGCCGCTTGAGAGGAGACCAAACAAGCCAGCGCTTTCTGTGACCGGCCAGACAAACGTTATTTATTAGTTATTTTATTCGTTTGAGCAACGTTATTGATTAGGTGAGCCGCATATGCGAGGATGGGTAGCTGCTTGACCGTCGGACCGAATGAAGCCCTCGTTGTGTCAGGTAGCTATGTTAGCATCCCTGCTAGCTGGTTCCTTTATTTGGCTAACGGGCTGCGCTGGCTAACCTAGCTAGCAGTCTCATCCCGGGCGTAGTGCGAGTTAGACGGGCAGCGTTCGGTCGGATTTCGCATATCCGAAGCCTTTATTATCGCTACAGTTCATCTCCAGGAGCAGGGCTGTGGCCGCGGCTGCCTAACGTCTTGGGGTTCGCTCTAATAATGAGCCACAGCCGGGCGTGATGAGCTCAAGCTGCCTGGAGCTCCTGTGTGTTCGTGTTTTCTGTCATGTCGTGCCTTCTCTCCCCCCTCACTGGGCTGGGCAGCTGACATTAGATAGCCGGTCTCGACTGCCCTTTCAAATGAGTATGAATCCAGTAAACACGGTCTAAACTGGCGCTCAGTGTCCGGCGTCTAGCGTAACCTGCGCGGCTGAGCTTGCTGTCCTGTTCGCCAAGATTCTTGTTCGAATTGGCCCGTTCCACCTTAAGTGGCATAGCAGTTAATACAGCAGCACTGAAGGTGGAACGGGAGAATTCGAACAAGAAGCCGGCGAACAGGACACCAATCCCGGCCTCGTCTTGAGGGGACCAGCCTGTCCCTCGGTTTGTGATGCAGGGCGTTTAAGTCTTCTTTATGTGTGGTGGTTGGTCAGTGTAGTGGGTAACACCTCTGCCTTGTAGACTGGGGTTCAGCCCCCCACCTGGGTAACCACCCTACACTACACCAATAAGAGTCCTTGGGCAAGACTCCCAACACCGCCTTGGCCTCCCTATGTAAAACGATCAAATTGTAAGTCGCTCTGGATAAGAGCGTCAGCCAAATGCCGTAAATGTAAAATGTAGTCTGAGCACATCTGAATCACGGTTCTCTTCTCTTGCCTTCTAGGTGGCTGTAGTGGTTCAGATGAGAAGACCTATGTGGTGGGCGGATGGGCCTGGGCATGGTGGTTCCTGTCAGACACACAAAAGTAAGGCTCCTCGTTGTTGTTGTTGTTGATGTTTATTCTCCAGAACTTGGGGGGGGGGGGGGGGGGGTGCAGCACTGCATCCTTCAGCCTCCTTGGTACATAAATACAGACGTTATTTATATTCAGCCGTTTATTATTATTTTATTATTTCCAGCTATCTGGCTTCGAACCCGGATGAAAAACATTTGGAACAGCCCATCCTCATTCCATCCACCCACGTTGTTCAAACATTTTCTAAATACATAATCTGGAGGGGGTGCCTAGTCTTCAGAACAGAAAATCACACCCTTGGGATTATTGTAGCACCACTGTAGGAAGGGAGTAAGGATGCGTACAACAGATGCAGCAGCGGTGGAGTTTTTTCATTTTGGCCTGAGTGCCCATTTAATTCGTCTGGCTAGCACCAAGCAAGAAAAGGATTATGCCATCATAGGCAACCTGTATTTCTTTAGTTGTTTAAATATTATTTAGTTCATAAAGTGTGTTAAATGAATAAATGCACATGCTCTGTACTCTGTACTCCTATATTCATGACCATGCTATCTACATTTATTGTTTAGATTACTAGAGAGCACTTATTTTACACGTACACTGCAGCTTCGTGCGCTCGCAGCATCCCCCTGCTGAGGGGACGTTGATTTATTCATGTCTTTCTGGGATGTCATGCTGGTGGTGGATGAGTAAAGAGGGGTTCAGACAGCCTGGGCTGAGGCGTGTCACGTACAGACATGTCTAACATAGCAGCGGCGGCATGCTGACCTGTTCAGTAGATAGCTGTGCTGACGGCACCAGACACAGCCAGTTGCTTTGTGTTGCTCGTTTTTGTGTAGGGGTAGATGTTAAGATACGCCTACGAGACCGTAACATGGTTGGAAGCGTGGCTTCTCCAGGCCGGTGTCTTAGAAAGCTACAGCAAGCATGTCGAGACTTTTTTTGAATTGGTTCGAGTTATGGCCAAACGTGTAATAGATCAAACTAAGCTGGTTTGTCAGCCGTGCTGTGCTTACCCTCACACGATAACCTGTAGGAGGAATCCAGTTTCTTGGTGCATAAACATGGTGCATGGGTGTTTGTGAATTATGGAAAACCATGCCTTTTCCATACATACTGCCAAACCTTGGAACAGTGTAGCATGAATAGACCTCCTCATGGTCCCAATATATGTCAAAAGATCCCAAGAAATAATAATAAGGAATGATCTTATCTCAGTCTATAGAAAACGTATAAGTGCTAATTAAAGGTGCTCTATGGTTGTAAGTACTATAATACACACATTCTGGTTTTGTGACAAACACAGGGTTACTGGAAAGGACTAATCCTGCCATACAGAGAATAACTCCCAATTTCTCCTTATCTCCAGCTGCATTTGTCTTCAATTCAATTTACTTTGCTAAAAGCATATCATGTTATTATGGCCAAAGCTAGGGATGCACCAATATGGGAAATGTGGGCCAACATCTGGTATTTTTCTCGATGCATAACCTGTCAATATGGAAATGTTTATATATTATATATTACATGAATATAAATCCACCTGCATTAGGATTACAAAGAAATGTATGGGGTTACAAATGCAGTGAAGTGAATATAACGCAGATATTGTAGAGCAGCAGCCCAGAGTCGCCTAAACATTCGGCTCTTCCAGAGTACAACAAATGCATCATCATCTAAACTGCTTGACGCTGATATTGATTTTTAAGCAATTATCTATCCTGATGTCATTGTGCATCCCTACGTAAAGCCACAAGTTCCTTCTACTAAGATGTGGTTAAATCAGCTCTCCAAGTGGGTACCAAAGGTTTGGGATACTAAGCATAAAATTCAATAAGCATTAAATACTTCAAGATACTGCAAGTGTAATAGAAACCTGAACATCTAAACAGCTGGATAATTATTTAGATTCCATGGTTTCTATTCTCCATCCATTTTCTAAGCCGCTTCTCCGTCAGGGTTGCGGGGGAGGTGCTGGAGCCTATCCCAGCGGTCTTCGGGCGGAAGGCAGGATACACCCTGGACAGGTCGCCAGTCCATTGCAGGGCAGATAGACAGACACAGACAGTCACTCACACCCAGGGGCAATTTAGCACGTCCAATCGGCCTGACTGCATGTCTTTGGACTGTGGGAGGAAACCGGAGAACCCGGAGGAACCCCACGCAGACACGGGGAGAACATGCAAATCTTCTGCCCTGCGATGGACTGGCGACCTGTCCAGGGTGTGTCCTGCCTTCCGCCCGAGGACCACTGGGATGGGCTCCAGCATCCCCCCGTGACCCTGACGGAGAAGCGGCTTAGAAAATGGATGGATGGATGGGTTTCTATTCTCTAGATCATTTAAAACGATACCAAGAATCTGCTCTTACCTTTCACAGTCATTCATTGCAAGCATACACCCAAAATACTGTCCTGTTTAAAATGTAGTCTGAATCAGACTTAACACTGATTAATATTTGGGGATTAAAGGGGGATTTTATTAAAATGTCTGCATCATAAATGTTTAAATGTAAACAAAGTTGCTTAGAGTGGTTTGATGTGAAACGCTCTGTTCTAGAGTCACAGTTGTTTCACAGCCTGGGTAATGAGAACCAGATGTCCAAAGGGTTTAATGCCTGGAAAAACTCTTCCACACAAACATGCTGCCTGATTACATATATAAACCACAATACATATAAACGGAAGGTGCGTGTGCATGTAGGTTTTGGATAGTAAATAAAACTATATTTGGTTTGTAGACATTGTGAGTTGACAAGTTTCTCTCTGAAATTGTAATATGCAGAAATATTAATAATATTAATAATGGTACACACACTTCGATGTGAGCTTAGAGGGTTCCTACTGTCTCTTGTATTTATTTGATTATGTAGAAATCTCTGAACATCCACTGTAGGAATTGTATCTAGTTCACTCTGCAGCGGTCTGATCTGATTATGATTTAGAAACCAGCCTGTGTGTTTTGGCAGTGCCACGCCTCCTTATGTGCTTCTGTGCCTTTAACAATATGACTCGTTATGCTCTAATGTCATATTTATTGTCAAATCACATTTAGACTTCACTGATTTAAAGTACTCTGCTATGAACAGCAGTAGCACTTATTCCTCTGACTAAGAGTAAGGCTCTCTCTAACAGTGGATGCCCCTATGATTCCTTGCACTGGGGTAAACATATTTGTTTTGTCTAACAACATTGCACACATTTTCCATCAATTCCTCTGATATTTAGGGAGCAGGGACAGGCCACTGAACTACTGTGCCTGTAAAAAATATTAACTATGAAGTTATAAATTGGTTGTAATGAATTTTCATTAATTAGTTGTAATGACTTTTCTCATAGAATCACGCTGGAGATTATGACTTTACAACCCAAGTGTGAAGGTGTGGAAACAGCTGAAGGAGTTGCCATTACAGTCACCGGGGTGGCTCAGGTAAACAGACATTAAACGGTGCTATTTTATGGTCTATTATATTTCTATGACCCTTCACATAATGTAAATACATGCGTATGTTTTCTGTGTGTATACACTATATGACCAGAAGTATGAGGATATCCTTTTTAATTTGTGGGTTTGGCTCTTTCAGCCACACCCAATTGCTTTACCATCAAGCATACAACCATTACTGGCAGTAAAGTGGGTTGTACTGTAGATCTCTAACTTTTTATGTGGCAAGTTTCCGCCCTGCTAGAGCTGCCCTAGCCAACAGCTCAGCTGTGAACTGGTAGATCACACAAACTCACAAAACCGAACTGAAGCACTTAGCACATAAAAATGGTCTGCCTTCGGCTGCAACACCTGCTACATGCACAATACTAGGCATTGGCTGTATATAAGTAGTGTAAAACACACTGGTATTGGGCTCTGGAGTGATGAATCACACACCGTCTGATGGATGAATCTGGGTTTGGCAGATGCCAGGAGAACTCTACCTACAGGAATGCGTAGTGTTAAATGTAAAGTTTAGTGGAGGAAGTATAACGGTCTGTTTACATGGTTTAATCTGGCCCCTTTGGTTCCACTGTAAAGAAATCGTAACGCTACAGCGTACAGTGGTATTTTATTGAACTGTGCGTATCTAACTTTGTGGCAAAAGGTTATAGGAGCCCATTTCACTTTATGGTTAAACATCCCCCCATAAACACATGGATTGTGGAGTTTGGAGCGTGGATGAACATGACTGGCCTGCGCCTCGACCCCTTTTGAAAATAATGACCAATCACCCAGTGCCCAGCATAAATCTAGCATAAGACCTTCCCAGAAAAGTGGTGACTGCTCTAACAACAAAGGGGGCACTGTCTTGGTTTTGAAACGAGATGCTCAACAAGTACATATGGGTGTAACATAGAGGGGTTCACATACTTTTGGCTGTGTACTGTATATTTTTGTGTTTTTTTTTTCTGTTTATAAATGATTCAACCTGTTTTTAGTTCTTATGTTAACAATTTTAACATCCTAAAACCTGCATTCTGATTAGGTGAAGGTTATGACTGACCAGGACTTGCTGGCTATTGCTTGCGAGCAGTTTTTGGGGAAATCTGTGATGGAAATCAAGGCTGTGGTACTACAAACCCTTGAAGGGCATTTACGCTCGATTTTAGGTGAAAACATTGCAAAGCATAAATGGTCTTTGTGCTCACACTTTTCCTGTAATTTGACGTTTGTCAGTTGTGTCGATGCACTCTTCAGCTTGTTTCTCAACACTTCACAGGCACACTAACAGTAGAGCAGATCTATCAGGACAGGGACCAGTTTGCCCAGTTGGTGCGTGAGGTGGCCGCCCCTGACGTGGGCCGAATGGGCATTGAGATCCTCAGCTTCACTATTAAAGTAAGCACTGCATTGAAGGTTTCACTTGGTCACCTGAAGCAAAATCAAACACAGCTGCCTCCTGGGGGATTTCTCTTATTTTCTTCCCTGTGTTATTATCGATCTCTCTCTCTCTCTCTCTCTCTCTCTCTCTCTCTCTCGATCTCGATCTCGATCTCGATCTCTCTCTCTCTCTCTCTCTCTCTCTCTCTCTCTCTCTCTCGATCTCGATCTCGATCTCGATCTCTCTCTCTCTCTCTCTCTCTCTCTCTCTCTCTCGATCTCGATCTCTCTCTCTCGATCTCGATCTCGATCTCGATCTCGATCTCTCTCTCTCTTGATCTCGATCTCGATCTCTCTCTCTCTTGATCTCGATCTCTCTCTCTCTCTCTCTCTCTCTCTCTCGATCTCGATCTCTCTCTCTCTTGATCTCGATCTCTCTCTCTCTCTCTCTTGATCTCGATCTCTCTCTCTCTCTCTCTCTTGATCTCGATCTCTCTCTCTCTCTCTCTCTCTTGATCTCGATCTCTCTCTCTCTCTCTCTCTCTCTCTCTCGATGTCTCTCGATCTCTCTCTCGATCTCCCCCCCCCCCCCCCCCCCCTCTCTCTCTCTCTCTCTCTCTCTCTCTCTCTCTCTCGATCTCTCTCTCGCTCTCTCGCTCTTTTCTTGATCTGCTTGAGGTTCTGTGTGACATGACTTCACACTCCAAATGACTTCTCTCTAAATGCGATGAAGATCATCTGAAAGATGCTGATGAGTGTTTTTTTCCTGGTAGGATGTTTACGATAAGCTAGACTATTTGAGCTCTCTGGGGAAGACGCAGACGGCTGCTGTGCAGAGGGACGCGGCTATTGGTGTGGCCGAGGCAGAAAGAGATGCTGGGATAAAAGTAAGATGCCTCTCACTGCAGCTCTTTCTATATCAGATCACACGAGTTCTTAATTTACATGCTTTTCCATTCACTCTGCCCAGGAAGCAGAGTGCAAGAAAGAAATGATGGATGTCACGTTCTTGGCCGACACCAGGATGGCTGACTCCAAGCGACAGTTGGAGCTACAGAAAGCTGCCTTCAACCAGGAAGTGAACACCAAGGTCAGGTTAAATCCTTTGCTCTTCCCTAGATTGCTGTAGTGCGGTTGGACTCTTGTAAGCATCCCTTGATTTATATATTGTGAAAGGTAATTTACAGTATACAGCAGTACATAGGGATATTCAGACACTGCTATTTGCAGTTCTACAGGCAAAAATTTTCATTTGTATCTGGAAACAAAATTGGGGCAGTCGTGGGCTGGAGGTCAGGGATCTGGCCCTGTGACCGGAAGGTCGCCGGTTCGATTCCCAGCACCGACAGCATGACTGAGGTGTCCTTGAGCAAGACACCTAACCCCCGACTGCTCCCCGGGCGCCGTGGATAGGGCTGCCCACCGCTCCAGGCAAGTGTGCTCACTGCCCCCTAGTGTGTGTGTGTATTCACTAGTGTGTATGTGGTGTTTCACTTCACGGATGGGTTAAATGCGGAGGTGGAATTTCCCCGTTTGTGGGATTAAAAAAACACGCATACAGTAAAAATAACAAGAATTTCTTGTTTTCAGAAAAGCAGATATCTTGCTTAGAAGAACAGTAGGTTTGGTTATTGACTTTTCAGTGCATTCCGGCCACTGCGTTTGATATGTGAAATTATACGTCTTAGAAAAATTGGTGGAATGTCCCTTTCAATTCTATCCGGCACACATTTAAGTTAATATAATAAGGATTAATTAGCTAAAGCAGGTATTGGTAACTGCAAATGCTGGGCGGTTTGGAAATGATTAAAGACATTCATAACAATAACATTTGTATTTATTCAGTTGTTGATTGTTTTTAAACAAACAAATACATACTGCCTAGATAAGCTTTACATATCCTTTTATCAGATTCCATATCAACATATGTGCCAGATTTTATAAAAGGCTAGAAATGCATAGACGTAGAAAACCGTAGAAATGTAGTTTTTCATATCTGATCATATTTCACATTGCTGTATATGCCTGAGCAGAAAGCAGAAGCTCAGCTGGCGTATGAGCTACAAGCGGCTAAGGAGCAGCAGAAGATCCGTCTGGAGGAGGTCGAGATTGAAGTGGTGCAGAGGAAGAAGCAAATCGTCATCGAGGAGAAGGAGATCGATAGGACAGAGAAGGAGCTGGTTGCTACAGTCAAACGGCCCGCCGAGGCTGAAGCTTACAAGATGGAGCAGCTGGCTGAGGGCCAGAAGTACGTTCACTTTGACCAAACACTCCAGAGAGATTCTTTGGGCTCTCGCTGCAGGCCGATGCTCTTTTTGTGTTTCTCCAGCTGGAGATAGATCAGAGTGGCATTGATTGAAATGAATGATGAAGTGTTTCTTCCCTTCAAAAGGATGAAGAAGGTGCTGACCGCGCAGGCCGAGGCAGAGAAAATTCGGAAGGTCGGGGAGGCGGAGGCCAGATCTATTGAGGCGGTGGGGAAGGCTGAGGCAGAGAGGATGAGGCTGAAGGCGGAAGCTTACCAGCAGTACGGAGAGGCTGCCAAGACCGCGCTGGTTCTGGAAGCGCTACCAAAGGTGAAGGAACGATTTTTAGAACTTTGTCGGAAACTGTATTAGAAGTCTGCTGCTCAATTTGATCAGAAAAACTGAGCAGAAGCTCTGAAGTTGGGTGTCAAGTGCTCATCTCTGATCTCTGTGCCTTCTCGCAGATTGCTGCCAAGGTTTCGGCCCCTCTGTCCAGGACCAATGAGATTGTGATACTGAGTGGAGAAGGCAGCCGAGTGACGGGTGAAGTGAATCGTCTGCTGGCTGAGCTGCCTGTGTCGGTCAACGCACTCACAGGCGTGGATCTGACCAAGGTAGGCAGGGGTGCATCTGAGCCTTAACCCTTAAGCCAGCGGTGTACTTAAAACGATGAAAGAGCTAAACAAAATCCAACTACTTCCGAACACGGAAATATGCTCAAAAGGTCTCCCAGCTAGAGACTCCATGCTGAGCTGCAGGCAACCATGTGACACCATGTGTGCAAATCACGTGTGCATCATTAGGAGTTCTGTCCAGTAAGCAGGTCACACTGCACTGTATGAACTAAAACTACTGTATCGTTCCGGCTTTGCTTCGAAATCGTTTTGTAAGCATACTGGTGGCTTTAGACGTCTCTAGTTACAAGTTTGCATGATCTATTTTATATGTGACATAGCTGTATGTCTATATGAACTGCGGAGCATCAAGTGCAAAACAACCAGACTCAGAAACAGCTTCATACCAGAAGCTGTAAGGCTCTTAAATTCCAACTAAACACACTGCACTGACACTTACAAGAACAATTACTGTTACAAACACTGTCACTTTAAACCGCAGTGAGACACTTTATCTAGACACTTTATCTACTGCTCAATTCAATATCATGCTGCTATAGCAAACTTGCACTCTGGACTTCATATTGCTGCTAACTGCCTACTCTCCTACTCTCCCTCTCTTGTGTACTTTCTATTTATTTATCTATTTTAATAACAGCTCTTGGGTGTAAACTGGACCATGAGATCTTAATTTCGTTCCACCTCATGTACCATGTGATGCGAATGACAATAAAATCTCCTTGAATCCTTGAACTTGTTCTGCACACCCACGTTTTCTGTTTCAGTGTCTAAAAGTGAACATGGCCGTGTGATTTTTTCGTTGCTCTCTCTTCAGAATTTTTCCTTGTTTCAGTGTGAAATATTTAAAGTTCAGGTGGGAGCCAAGTCGGGGTTGCTAATGGGCTTTAAACTCCAGTATGAAAGAGAGCTGCAGTGCTTTCACTGCTGTTAATTTCTGTGTTTTCACTGTGGTGCTATTTCACGACTAATAGCCCTCTAAACCCCACAAGTCCCTTAAGTGTAGAGGATTAAGAGCCTTGTGAAGCCTTGATGGACTAAGGACAGCATGTGCGTGCGTCTAAATGCGAAATTTAAACGTTGTCCTCTTCAACAGATCCCTCTGCTGCAGAAGATGACCAATGCTGAAGCTTGAGACAAATCACTTCTCGTTTCCCGCTGGTATGTTTTATGCACTCACTAAGAATGCCTTAGGAACACTTGAACTTATTGAAGAAGAAGAAAAAAACAAAAAAGTAAGTTAAAAAGAAGAAAACAAGTGGATTTTTATACCTCTGGTGCCTTAATATTTTATAGGACCAGAATATTTGCATGTACTGCTGCTCCTCCTGTACTGTTCATGTTCGAGTTTATTTTTTACTTTCAGTTATGAATGAATGGACATATTACGGTGCGTCTTGGAAGATACCGACACACAGTCTTTCTTTTTTTGCACTTTGGCGTTGTACTTTATAAGCATGTGAACCCATCGTCATATTTCCAAAGTTATGCTTTTTGCTTGATTATGTCTGTAACACGACATAAACGCTACAATATCTGTTAAAACTGTGAGTTAGCTTTAGATTACAATTACTATTGTTGCCGTACACTAAGTTATAGGACTGTTTGTCTGGTAAACATTGTAAAAAAAACATGGGCAGTTCTCTGGACAGGGATTAAGCCCATTCCCAATGCTGTTGTCCAGGACTTTAATCCTTGTCCAGGAAACTGACTCAGCGCTGACCACTCTTTCCATTATTCAGGAAATATGGAAATTGCCATTTGCACTGAAGGATCTATAGTAGCGTGTAGCATTTTAGGGCAGTGAATTCTCTGGTGATAACATTGCCTTACGGGTAATTTCCATCGTCCTCTTAGATCAACCAAGTGCTACTTTCATGTGCTGCATGGTTGCTTGCAGCTTTTGTAGGTAGGTGGATAGACAAACAGACTTCAAACACAAGGTCAGATATTTCTGCATGGAATTTTTTCATAGTTCGTGCTCATGTTTTTACCTATTCCGTCTTTTGATTTTATTTTATTTTTTAACTTTTTTTACATGAATGGATTGTGAATTTTTAGGGTCAATGCACTGTTTTTGAGGCGAGTTTTAATGTTTTCAGCTTTAGAATACAAAGTGGAGGTGGGTCAGTGGGTCAGCTTTGCCTCTAGCCACCGTCACCATGCCCTCGTGCGAAGTTCCTAGACACGGGCACGGCAACATGGTACTCCGAACGCCGCTACCTCTTGCCTTCTTAACCCCTTGTACAGTAGGCTTATAATGCATTAGTAATTTTAAGACTTATTAAGTCATGTAGTTTTGGCAGTGAGGAATTTAAGCGTGGACTCTTGCAGTTTAAGGGGTTGAAGGTTAAAAACAAGAAGGAGGCATTAGAGGCAGCAGAGGCCCATTAATTGCAGCTCTAATCTGGCAGATACATGTGACTCATGAGAAGCTGATTGAATGATATATCGTCGTATTTAAATGGGTATAATCTGTTTCCTTTCAAATGTTTTTGTATTCTTCATATACACGAAAGCCATGTAACGAAAACTTTTGTAGAACTATCATGAAGTAACCATAGCTATGGCCCTGCCTCTTCTTATATCACTCTAACGGTCAGAAAAACTCAAATCACTACTACATGGATAACGAGTGTCCAGTTTTCTAAACGTATCTAGCTATAAGTGTGATCTGTCACTGTGAAAGTTGGTATGTCCTTTTCTTCTTTTGGCTCTCAGTAGGCAGGTGTAGGCTCCAAAGTCCTGCAGTTCACTTGCACTGCACAGGGTTGTGTTTTCCTGCTGTGATTCAGCTCTAGGAGGAGTTCTAACCTGGCCCGAGTGAAGGGAAAACGCCAGACCGCAGCGTGCAGGTCGGCTGTAGGACTGGAGTCTGGAAACGCTGCTGGTAGAGATTCTGTTGATGTCTATATTGTGCCGTGCTCACCTGTGCTATGAGAGGCAGAAACGGTTATGTACCTGCTGCCTTGTTTATTTCTCATGCACTTATGTTGACCAAGCCAAGAAATCAGGACTTTTTATTCTTAGACGAATGATTTATTTATGTGAAATGTGAAAATTATGGAATTTGTTTTATGTGTTTTCTGTGTTTGCAAAGTGAGTAACTGAACCCAAAACAGCCTCTTATTTCCTATTTTCTACTCATGAATCATGTGAAAAAGTGGACTAGGTTAAGCCACAGATTAAGCCCTGTTAGGTAAAATAGCAGATTTAGTTAAATAGCCGATTTAGATTTATTTTAGGCTTGATTTTTTTATTAAAGTCATTTGAAATTCAGGACTGTTAAAGCCATAGCACTACGGACACAGGCCTCGTTTCGGGTGATATAAAAGCACTGTATGGCATTTTACTCTGAAATGAATCATGCTGTGTTAGAAATGTAAAAAGTGCAAACTAGTTTGTTTAAAATCAAGGCTGCAGTTCTGAAATGTGTCATATTAGCCCTGAACATAAAATAAGCCACTTGTAAAGATTTTTTTTTGTTTTCTTACTAATTTAACTGCATGGTTATAGTGCATGTATGTCCAAATACAATAAATGTTATGTGATCATATTTTCGTCTCTGCATTTTTTTTTCCCCAAAACTTTATGCGAGTGACCTGTACTTTTATGGTTAAATTTGGTAAAAGGGTTTTCTCCTAAATCCTGAATATTCTTTGAGCTCTCTTTTTCTCGTTGGGAGAAGCCAACAGTGAACCTCTCCAAAAAAATGTCTTATTCCTCGTGGCCTTTTTTATCTGATACTGCCACTCTGTGGTTGCGATCAGAAACTACATGACTGCCGTCAAGAACCACGCAGAGCAGCGGTCACCCATCTTATCCACCAAGGGCTGATGTGGCTGCAGGTTTTCACTCCAGTCAAGCAGAAGCTCCTGATTCCACCTGTTTAATCAGTTGGTCTCCGTCTTCAAACAGCGGAGTAGCTATATGAGTCGAACTCTGCTGGACTGAAATGAGAACCTCAGTCACATTAACCCTTTGTGGATAAGAATAGTGAGCCCTGATCGATGGGTTACGGGAATCTCACTGCAATCCTGGCCGTGTTCAAGGATAACAAAGAGGGGAGGGAAATACCTGCATTATGTTTGTTTATAGTTTGATCCGTTTGATCTGTGGTGGTGATGGGAACCATGTCTTCAGTCACATTCACAATACCTACAATGTAAACATAGCCATTTTATTCACTGTCCAAAAGCACTGAGCCACACGTGTCTTCTGAGTATTTAAATCAAGTGTTGATGGAAAAATAGTGCTATATCTGAAAAAGAGTTGCTTTGAGGACTATTTTGCCTTACAGTGCCCTGCATGTACCTCACTGCCGTGAACAGATTTTAAAAAGGGGGCGGTTTAAAACGCATTATAGACCATTTTCAGTTTTTGTTTTCTCATGATACATGATGTTGGGAGCGGGCTTTAGACGTACATGAAATCTTATTGCTATATTATGGGTAATAACGTCTCTATTTGAGGTATAAACTAAAGAAATACTATAATAAAATAATGACAATAAAAAATCAGTTTAACATTTTGATTTTCAACATCCAAAATTATTACGAATGGATATACAGTGTTTTGAAATGAAGCTCCCTGTATATTTTAGGCCAGAGTCCTATCTCAAAATGCTCGTTAAATAATATCCAGTCAATGTATTAATAACCATTTTCTTATACTTGTTCCTCTGATGTAGTTTTCAGAGGCGTTAAACTCTTCAGACGTCTGGTTCCTATCGCCACCACTGTGAACAACTCGGCAAGTTTCTCCAGAACAGAGCGTTTCACACCAAACCGCTCTAAACAACTTTGTTTACATATTAATAATTTAATTACGCAGAAAGTTTGAAGATGAAAAAGAGTAGAATTCCCTTTAAGTGGGATCAGGAGTATTAAATCAGGTAGCAGCACTCTAAGCCTCTTGGGGCTGAAACCCCCGAGTTAGACCGGAGTGCAGAAAAGCTCCAGGCTGCTGAAGTGCTGCGGACTCCCCCTGCTCCTCACCGGGTTACAGCGTGAATGAACGAGGTTACAGTATATGGAGTGCACTATATGTCGAACGGGGGGCAATTTCAAATTCAGCTCAGCACTTACTGATGTGCTTTGATGAGCCACCGTCAACACCCGCCGTCACTTTAATCTTCGCGTCAGGCTTTGAACTGTTCCCACACGTTTACCCACACATTTTTCTAAACCATCATTGGCCCAGTGCAATTCCATCTCTCGATAACCTAGATACCATCCAAACGCGCTCAGCCTCCGGCGTGTGAGGAGCACGTAGGCACAGAGAGACGGAGAAGAGCTCGCTTATATAACTCTTAGCTTTCTAGAGCAGCGTAGTTCAGAGCTGCAGGCCACTTTGCTGATGTGCCATAGGATGAAGCCTGTAAGAGGTCAACCTGCCTCTTCTCATGGGGTCACGATTCCCCCGCCTTTCAAACCATTTTTTTCTTTTTGGTGTCAGCGTCTGCTCCATAGAGTCAACGAGTTAACGGCAATAGAGGAAAACCACTTCAAGGTCAATGTCAGAGTAAACACCAGTTCCACTCTCTGGAGGGCTGTTGCCTTGATCACCTAGACGTGACCACGCCCCCGGCAACAAAACAACAATGCCTCAATAGAACAGTGAGGACATGCCCTCTTACAGCAGCATGACCACACCTCATGAAATGACCATGCCCCTGGTGCAGCCACACCCTGTCATCAGTGCAGTTGGTAGTGCTGTTGCCTCACGACAAGAAGGGCCTGGGTTCGATTCTCTGGCCGGGCGACCGGGGTCCGTTCTGTGTGGAGTTCACATGCTCTCCCTGTGTCTGCATGGGCTTCCTCCCACAGTCCGAAGGCATGCAGTCAGGCCAAATGGAGATACTAAACTGGCCCTAGGTGTGTGTGTGTGTGTGAATGTGTATGTCTGTCTGCCCTGCGATGGATTGGTGACCTGTCCAGGGTGCTTTCTGCCTTCTGCACAGTGAGTGCTGGGACAGGCTCCAGGACCCCCAACAACACAGGACGGTAAGTGGCTTAGAAAGTGTGCAGTTGTAGTATTGTTGCTATTTTTCGTTAATAAAACATCAACAAAAAACTCATAACTGAGGTGGTTCTTGAGGAATTCCCCTCATTTTTCAGCGTGCCTGCATAATTCAACGTTCAGTGTCATTGGGAGGGGTCTGATATGATGGTGTTTGGTAGAGAAACTTATTGATTTCTTCATAGTGGTAGGGATGAGAACCAAGAGTCGACAACGTCTACAGTTCAAACGCAGCCACTTTATTTGCAATCCAAAAAACAACCAGTGACTCTACGCCTGTTGTCAATGACTTACATGTAACGTTAATACAGGTAAAGAAAAATCTCCCCGAAAAACTGTTATTTCACACCGTTTCTACACAGTGACAATTCAAAAAGCTTTACACAAGCAAAAAATAAAAGAAATATAATGTAATTGTAATAATACAGCTTATAACATTCCTGAGATCGAATACATAAGTAAGAAATGCAATTGCGATTATACTAGAGTCATTTCCAGCACCATAAGTGAAGGAGGGCACCGAAGGAGGGCACTTTCACCCGCTGTGACAGCCGTAACTGAACAAAATCTTACTTCAAAGTAACACTAACCTCTAAACTGCTAATCAATCATCGGATGCCTGTTCTAGCAAAAAAATAAATAAAACAACCCAAATAGTTGACGAAGCTTAGGAGAACATCAAGATGTGTTTGAATCTTTTCCAGCACCCTCAGGGAGGGCCTACGCCCTGCATATACATTGCTGTCATGAATGTGTTTTAAAAACTACATTTTAGCCAAAAACTTCTCAAAACTATCATAAAATAGTGTGTATGTGTTGCCATTTGTGTAATACGTTTCTGTGATGCAGCTGTTGGAGGCATTAAAATACTTGCACATCTGGTTCCTGTGAATTTTCTGAGTCCTACGTTTTTTCTAGAATGTGACTTGAGACTCGGCCTGATGACTGAAATATTCAGACCTTTTGAAAAACCGTTCAGAGCTCGAGGAGACACGACGGCTCTGGATGAAGTGGCATGTCTTAAATGGGCGTGTGATGGATGTGCGTTGCAGTAGGTCTATGCATTGTTGTCTTGCGGGACTCAGATAAGTGAACTGAAGTCAGCGTGAACTGGAAATCGTAATGAATTTTCTTTCCACACTGTGACATATTTCCAGGAGAAACAGTATCAGGGTCTCTGAGTGTTTCACTCAATAGCAGGAAGGGGTGGTGGGAGGAGGAGGAGAAGCACGATATCATTGGTTAATATTGTTTTTCCCTGCCTGCTGGTCCACAGCACCAAAAATCAGATGGGGGGGGCAACGACATGGTGAAATGTGATTAATATGACCACAGATATGAAGTAACCAGGTATTTTTATTTTAAGTTGACTTTAAGTAGATTTTTATGGATTTTAGGCTAGCTTTCTTGTTATTTGCAAAGTAGAACCTTAAAGAATGAGCTTTTACTCACTTGGTCGTTAATTGCCCTAATTGCCTACAATCCTCTTTCTGATTGGCTTTTCTGTATTGTGTATATGCAAAAAGCTCAGCTGAAACACTGCTTATGACTCAAGTATGAGTGGGTGGAGCTAAACTGCTGTTGGCTGAATAGGTGGATAGGTGTAAATGCACTGGTTTTTGTGACATCACAAAAATAGTGAATTCACACCAGGCTTATTTTTGCAGATTAGTTTCCGTATATAGAATGCTTTGAAACTATAGCAGCGCTTGCATACACAGTGAGGAAAATTAGGTTTTTAATAATATGGGCCCTTTAATTGTGGTCTGTCGCTGACTGGACCTGGATGACTTGACTGCTGCTCACAACCTGGACAGCACAACACATTTGGATATCAGAAAAATAGAAGAAAGGCATCCAACAAACTTCTCTGACCTGGTACTTTTGCGCTCAAGCTTCTCGAGCTTTTCGATACTTTTACATGATTAGTTTTGTTGACGTGACAGGGAGAGGATATAGTACGTTCATATGTGCAGCTGTCAGTGCACATCACAGGCTTCACTAACGTTTGGATAACAGATTCACCACGTATGGTAATGACTTCCTGGAGCTTCCTGGAGTGGCTGGTTGGAAGTGTGAAACATCTCACTTGAAGACCTACAAGGCGAACATTCCGCCTAATTAATCCTTAATGCACCAATGTCAGCTTTTCTAGCTTCGCTTCTAATCCTCTCAATATTTAATCCGGTAGGAGAGCAGCGTGGGAGAATGCGAGTCCCAGCAGGCAGCGGCAGCTCTGCGCTAATCCCGACTTTCTCTCCTTCTTCTCAACATATCCATGTCCTCTAGGAGAGGGCCTTCAGACAGCGACAGAGGGAGGAGGTGTGTGTTCTTCTGCTCCGTCCTTGTCTCCTCTGAGGGCTGACGGATGGCAGATGTCAGAGCTGCCTCGAGGAAAAGACTCTCCCTTAACTGCTGTGCTTCTTACTCACGGTTCTAACGATGAGGGCGAGGGGAGCAATTATGAAGGTCGACTCCTCCATCACTGCGCTCTCCACAGTCATGAAGATCACAGGTGGAGTCGCTCAGCTGAATGTGCGAAACACATAAAGCACTTTCTGATATAACTGCCTTTTAATTCTGGAAAATATATCTTACAGGGTATTAATATTTATGTGATAAGGATGATGGAAATGCAGAAGAAATGTGTATATTTGGAGTTATTATTATTTTATTATAGCTCAACAGATAATTCATATTTACATACGTGGTGTATCACGTGTAAAAGTCAGTGACCACCCTTCATTTTTTCATTTCTAGTCAAAGGCCATTAAGTTTCCTTGCTCAATTTGCAAATGTTTCCTCAGGAAAACAGCTTCTTGACAGCTACACATTTTTTCAGCCCCATAAACTCTTAAAAAGGATTGTTCTTTAGTGAAAACAGTGGTTCTGTGTGGAACCAAAAACACAAAGAACAATTTGCATGCTGAAAGCATTATTTGTATGGTGAAATGGTTCTTCTGCTGGAGAATATGTTGCATATGGTACTACAGAAGGATTCTACACAACACCAAAAACGTTTACAAGCTTGACATCATAGCTATAGTGGAAGTGCTATTTAGAACCATTTTTAAACAGACAACACCCTCTCCATCAATCTGAAGAACCATTTCATGATGCAAAGACCCCTTTAAGCGTGAAATGGACATTTGAGTGATCATGGTTCCATATAGAACCACTGTCTTTACCAACAAACCCTTGAAGAACCATCTTTTTAAAGAGTGTAGTGTTGAGGTGTCTTCTATGGTTTGGAGACTGTGGCTCTGTCTAAAAGACAGGAGGCTGAGCTGGAGGTGGCAGAGATGAAGATGCTGAGATTTTCGTTGGGAGTGACCAGGCTGGACAAGATTAGAAATGAGCAGATCAGAGGGACAGTGAAGGTGGAGCAGTTTGGAGATAAAGCCAGAGAGGCCAGGTTGAGATGGTGTGGACATGTGTTGAGGAGGAATAGTGGATATACTGGGCAAAGAATGTTGGAGATGGAGCTGCTGGGTAGAAGGAGAAGAGGTAGACCTCAGAGAAGGTTTATGGATGTAGTGAAGGTGGACATGGAGATGGTTGGTGTGAAAGTAGAGGAGGCAGTGGATAGGGCAAGATGGAGGCAGATGATCCGCTGTGGCGACCCCTAAAGGGAGCAGCTGAAAGAAGAAGAAGAAGTGTTGAGGTGTCTTCTCATGGTAGACGGATGGACCGAAACACCTGTGGATATTTAAGCCCTGTTGATCTGATGGTGACAGGTTGGTCTTCTAGGTCTTGCATGGTTGTTCGGATTCCCGATTTCTCTGTATCCTTGAAGTGTTTTAGAACTCCTGTTTTTTTTTTCCCCCAATTTTTTTCCTTCAACTTTCTCCTTTCTCATGCAAGTGGATTATCTGATATCTAATCTCCTTAGAAACCCTCCTGAGAAATGAATGGCTTGTACTTAAAGGCATTTTCACTAGGAATTGACTATATGAAGGGTGGTCTCTGACTTTTGCACAGTACTATAGTGCTTTATAATCAATATAAAGTACTGTACACTAATCAGCAATTAAATTGCAAGGAGAATAAAACAGATTACAGATAACCAATGAAGGGATTTAAGAGGTGGTGAGATGTGATGCTTCATCCTGGTGCTTGTCATGTTTCCGTCAGCTGCATTCTGAAATTTGTAATAGAGTTCTTGAGAAGGCCAGATAAGAGGGCATTACAGTAATCCAGTCTAGCTGACACACAAAAGCATCTACATTTCTCACTGTCAGCAGTCCAGTGTCATGGAGCTTAGACACTGCGGGAGTGACAGTATGGCTTTCTGCACACATCACTGACATAGCTTGTGAAATTGAGATCACCATCAAAAATGACTCCTAGATTCCCGATATAGTTTTTAGCGTTAGAGACAAGGAGTCTAAAAACATGAGTGCATTATTTCTGTACTTCCACTAAAGAAAACCTCTGTCTTAACAGTTTTAACCCTCTTAAGCTCTTGTCTAACAGGGAGCTGCTGAAGGATGTATGAGTAGCTGGTGCTACAGACAGATGTAGCTCAATTTGGACTGCAAGAATCACATAACTACAGGTTAAATCAGTTTTTCTCAACCCTGGTCTTGGAGACCCACTGCCAAGTACTTTTAAGCGTTTTCCCTACTCCCAGCATACCCGATCCATTTAATCAGTTCAGTAACAGCCCCTTATTCACTTGAATCGGGTGTGCTAAAAGAGAGAATACATTAAAATGTGCAGGGCAGTGAGCTTCAGGGCCAGGGCTGAGAAACACTAGGTTAAATATTAAAGGCCCCAAAATTGAGCCTTGAGGGACTCCACACATTATTGGATGACGCTTGGAATCATAAGTACAGTTGAAAACAGTCAAAATCCGTTTGGGTCCCTCAAAACTAATTCCCCAAACTCAAGAAAACCCACCCTATGCAAAAAAGCAGTATGAGAACAGAGTGATCTTGAGATATCCTGCAAATTATTCAAACGTATAAATTATCATAAGACAAATTTATTGCATGAAGTGCTGAAATACAGATAGTGGTGTCAGTCTTCTAATTAATGAAAATTCAAGTGGGGGAGACACTTCAAAAATACCATTTCTGTTAAGTAATGCCAGGTAAAGAATGTTTGATTAGCTGGCTTATTATGAAATATTTGTTAGTCAACATCCTGATTTCTGACATTTCTTACACTTAATACTTTTATTTACGGTAATTAAATAACATTTATCAGAGCTCTTCTCCAGCACTAAGACCAGATGACCAGAATATTCTGAAAAGTAGCATGTTGACAGCCAGCAGCGCTTGGTTTGTGTGTGTAGGAGAGAGATGAGATCTTGAAGCAGTGCTTGCCAAGCCTGGCCTGAAGCTTATCTCTTTTCTCATTTTTTTCTCATGCACGTCCAATACATACCTCAAAGGAATAGAACAGTTGGACATGTTACTTCTAGCAGAAATAACAATCTTGATCTTCATCACTTATTCTGAACAGGCAATAATGGTGTTTTGATAGCTGCTATACTTTAAATTCCTGCTAAGGGATGTCACTAATACTGAACCACGGACCCACATTTCTCACTTAAAATCAAAATTCTAGTTTATCTTGCTGGTGTCCCTGTAAAGGCAGTCTATGGAAGATTGCACGTTGTACAGAAAGACACACAATAGCCCACAAAATGGCTTTGATGAAGTTATTAATCTGTCACTAACCTCAGACCAATAGATAACAACCTGAAGCCTCGCTGGGCTGGCCAACTATTGCAGCACGGCATGCGGGCACTGGCATTAGCTGAATAGCTGTTTTTGGCAGGATGAGGAGTGGCAGTCGAACAACTAGCAGACGTGCTGCTGTGAATAGAAAAACCTGTACAATATGACCACGAACAGTCATGCATTGGTGTGAACAATGTGCCTACCTGAAATGGTTAAATGGGAATGTATATACTGCTCTGAACTAATTGTAAGTGTATTGCTGTATCGCTGCATGTGGGAGTGGAGAAACATGCCTGTGTTTATGTGATATGAGGGGATGTGTTGATATGTATAAGTCATCTAAAATTATCAATGAAAGAGTATTACTATCATAGTGGGGCAGTCGTGGGCTGGACGTTAGGGAACCAGCCTTGTGACCGGTTCGATCCCCTCAGCTGATCGAGCCCTCGAACAAGGCACCTAACCCCCAACTGCTCCGTGCTCACTGCCCCCTAGTGTGTGTGTGTTCACTAGTGTGCATGCATGTGGGTGTTTCACTGCATGCATGGGTTAAATGCGGAGGTCTGATTCCTCTGTGTGCAAAACACAGTAGGCTAATGGTTCTGAATACTTGCAGAGTTCAAACACAGTTGGATAAAACTGGCCTAAAATCTACAGACATGTTTATCACCTTTTCTGAAGGCCTGCAAAGTCCTGAGGGCTCCTGATGCTCACATCACTGTAATGCACAGGCTCTCATGGCTTACAGGCCCCCGCATCTGTGAAAGTGTGGTCATGGGTGGTTCTACAAGGATGTGTTGTTCATTGTTCACGTTGGTTGTTCCACACTGTTTATGATACCAAATTCACAAACGTAAACAAAGCCAACGTTCAGCTGAAAACCACAGAAGCCCATCATTTCCTGACGGCCTCGTCAAAGCCTGTGGTTACCTTGGAATCATAACACGGTGATATCAGGGGTGTGCCCATCACGAGTTATTTTAAGGCAGCGTTGTTATGCCGCGCTGTCCACCTCTGATTATCCGCTCCACTTCGATGTCAGTGTTCAGCTCCATTATGGAAGCTTCCTGTTTGTTTTGTAATCAGGAACAAGAAACTTAATACTTAGATGAAGATAAAACCAAAAGCTTTTCTTGTTTAGTGTATTTTTATCTTCTGGGCTCTGTGACGTGGCAGCAAGGAGAACCCCTCACTCGCACAAAGACCCTAATCCCTATATCTATCAAGAACTCTAAAAATGACGGTTCTTTAATGGTTCTTAAAATGTAGGAAAATCCTTTAATTGGGATAGAACCTTTATGCTATGCGGAGGCCTTTTAAACGTTGACAAGGTTCTTAACTCTCACACACCTCATTCACAAAAATGGTTCTAAACGTCAGTGGAGAACCTCCTTATGGAAGCGGAAGTGTTTCTTCAGAGGTTGTTATGTATCAGTGAAATTAACTGTTGAATTGACTACAAGTGATTACAAAATACAGCACCGGAAACTGGATTCAAGGTCCAGATTGGAAGACTTAAGTTTTATGGCATCGCTTCAAAGAACAATTTCTGGCAACACTTTTTTTTAAAGTGAAGATGCTCTAGTTAATTCGCACTTTGAATATTGCATGGACTTAAAATTGCTCTCTTCCTCTCCCCCCCCCAAATTCCAATTTAGCTTCTGACTCTGGGTAATTACATTACAGCATATCCGATGACTCAAACTCATAAAGCCCAAGAGAAGCACCAATCATATGAGGCCATGTGGGAAATAGCTGGGAACGTCTGAGATACAGCAATATTCTGACACACAAGCAAACCATCTGTCAAACATGCAAACAAACAAGACGATCATAACACATTTGGAATTTTTAGCTTTCATCAGAAATTAATGCCGTTTTAACGAAGTCTGAAATAATTCCTGTTGTTTTCCAGGGTTTTGGGATCTCCTGGCCAAATTAGTCTTCGTTTCCAAGTGAAAATAAGTGAACACTCTACTGAGAACACACTTGTGCGCATTTTAATACGCAGTTGATTCGATTATATTACGGTTTGTTTGCTGGATTTAGCATGAGGGGGCATTTATGTGGCATTTATGTGGCCTTTTTGTTTGCCTTATGTGGCCGTTTTATATTTAATTTACTTTGTGCTCAGCAAACTAATAGAAATTGTGCACTAAACTGCAGAAAAATGCCGCGTTGCTCTTTGTAGACGACTCTTCAAGGGTTAGTAAAGGAAGTGGCTGTATGTCGGACCATGAACACTCAAAAAACGTTTGGCATGATTGTCCTTACATGTTTTGTAAACGCACACTTTGACTTTTCACTTCACAAATCAACAAACCCTGCAGTTTGATTGGTGGTGTTCAAACTTGCCTATGACGGGAAGCAGCGGGTGTTGATGAAGTGGTCAGCCACAGTGGCCGAAAGACCACTTGAGACAAAATGCTCTGCTGGCTTCATTGGATTCTCTAAATAATAAGAAACTTGAAATGTGAAACTTGTTAAAAGTAGGCTTGCAAAATCATCATTATTAGTCCTGTCACAATCAGGAAATCTTAGCCAGCCATTATCTGCCATATGAATAACTGCGACTTATAATTTGTCTTTTTTATCCACTGTATGTAAATCTTAAAGCACAAGCGTACATGATTAGATATTTAATGTTTCCTGATGAGAGACCCAGCTTGGCTTGAGGCTTATGTTGATTTAGTCAGGATTTGTCTAAATAAGCACACTTTCTTTCTTTTTCTTTCTGTCTTTTCTTTTTTTTACAACCTAACTGATGAAAAGGTGTTTTCTGTTTGTCGAGATGTAAACACACGATTGTGAAAGCTTATCAGCCGTGGACAATAATTGCGGTCAGTCCAAATAATTGCAATCAGTTGATTATGTAATAACTGTGACAGCCCTAATTATACTGAGTAGACAGGATGAATAAAGAACTGCGGTCACTGATGTGGTTTAGTTTAGAAAATCAGCAACCAAGCTTATCATTTATGTCCTGTGTTTAGAAACAAGCAGCCTGTAACGTTTAATGTAGGTGCTGTAGGTGCTGTAGGTGCTGTAGGTGCTCGTACTGAAACCCTACTCACTGTGCAACAAATCTCGGCTTCCCTCGGCGTAGTTCACACATATAGTTGGCCCACGTTTGTGCAGGAATGCAGTGTTTGAACAGGCGGAGAGGAACTGAAGTAGGTGGGTAGAGCTCTACAAGGCTTCAGCTACGCAGCCTGTCGCTTCCACTCCTTGGACTAACTGGGTGACCTATTTCCTCCCACATTCATGGAATTTAAAGGTGCAACAGAGAGGAAAGCTTCCTCAAAACCCACTCAGCCGTTAATAGCACAAACAAAGGGTGACAACTACGCCTATGCAGGCATCACATCATTTGTGTGCATACCTGCAAGATGAGGGAAACAAATACAGTGCCCTTATATCTTATATCTCATCTTATATCTTATATCTTATATCACCCTTATATGCTTATACGCCCCCCCCCCGCCAAAAAAATGCAAAGTTCAAAGACAATGTTTCTCAGCTGCGTTTGAATTTGACAGATCAAATGAAAAGTAAGTTTAGTTTGAGAAGCTGAGAAGCGACGCTGGGTTTATATTCAGCTGGATTGGAGCTAAAGCAGAATATTCCACAAAGCAGGCTGAACTTCATTCCCCTGATCTCACAAGCCCACGGACACATTCACAGTTTCAGAGCTCATTCCACAGGTTTTCAGTACTGCGCCTGTAATGGGAGCACATATAAGCGGCTCTGTAGACAGGCAAAGCAGTCCATGCACTCACAAGAGCGGAATTCATCCTTAATCGAACTCTGGAACCAATAATCAAACGCATTAATGCTGTGAGAGCAGGAATTAGGGCTGTTATCCAGCCTTCTAGACCTCCATTCCACGGCATTCACTTCCACTCTCCAACCACTTTATGAGGTCCATTTAGCTTATGGGCCCATTTACAGCTTAGCTTGGCTTACGGGTGTACAATTACACTCTGTAACCAATCTGTTTGTCATACACCGTATACCTCATTCATCACGGGTCAGGTTTTGGCCTGCTGTTACCCAATTATCAGTTGGGAGGTGGGCCAGTCTCAGTACACCCAACTGCCCCACTTAAAAAACAACCAGCCAGACTCTGTGGTCAGAAATTGACCATTGGTGTGGCTAATCAACTGTGGAGATGGTGTGAGATAGTCTGTAACTGTATACCAGCTATACTATATGCTATGTGTACTGGGATGTGTTAAGTACATCTGGTCTAGTACACTCACCACTTTATTAGGTACACCCGTTCAATTGCTTGTTAACACAAATAGCTAATCAGCCAATCACATGGCTGCATTTAGGCGTGTAGAGGTGGTCAAGACAACTTGCTGAAGTGCAGACCGAGCATCAGAACGGGGAAGAAAGGGGATTTAAGGGGCTTTGAACGTGGCGTGGTTGTTGGTGCCAGACGGGCTGGTCTGAGTATTTCAGAAACTGCTGATCTGCTGGGATTTTCACATACAACCATCTCTAGGGTTCACAGAGAACGGTCAGAAAAAGAGGAAATATCCAGTGAGCGGTCAGTTGTGTGGATGAAAATGCCTTGTTGATGTGAGAGGTCAGAGGAGAACGGGCAGACTGGTTCCAGATGATAGAAAGACAACAGGAACTCAAATAACCAACCAGAATCTCTGAGGAACGTTTCCAACACCTTGTTGAAAGTATGCCATGAAGAATTAAGACAGTTCTGAAGGCAAAAGGGGGTCCAACCTTTTACCACCTAATAAAGTGGCCAGTGAGTGTATATTTAAAGGCATATTAAAACCACAGCTAACTAAGTAAATGGGGACCGTGCCATGTCTTTCGCAGGGGGAAAGGATGCACTTCAGCCTTGGTTTAGGCTACAGGTGCTCTAATGTGATCTAAAACGAGTTAAGTCAAGTTAAGATCCGTCTCTAACAGACGACCAGTTTGATCTAATTTACCTCCATCCATGCAAGTAATGAATGTAAACCCAGGGCTGCGGCTGGTAAACACCACTGATTTCTCATCTTAGAGTCATTTTCACTACAAAAGCGCTGCTCAAAGACGTTTTGCTCTTATTTGAAGGGGTAGCAGCTCCTTTATGGTTTTCACGGTGTCCATGTCATGTTTTAGGTCGCTCTTTCACGCTCTCCAGCCTTGTGTGGGCAAACCGTGTTATTTCGTTTCCCACCCGTGTTCCGACAAGCCCGCCTCCTGCGCTAGGATTGGTTAGTTTGACGGAATACGGGTAGGAAAGAAAACAACGCAGGCAAAACGGTTTAACGAGGCGTATTAGAAGAAGAAAACGTGTCGTCGGGCGAAACATGCTCCGTCCCCGCGTCCTCGCTTAACGGCGGAGGTGCAGCAGACCTCCAGTCCTTAGCGCGTCCCGTTTATTCCGTGTCCGTTCTGCGTCGCCTGGACCGAACGCGGAGCGATGTTGCGTCTGCGGCTCTTCACATCTGCGCTGAAATCTCTCCAGCCTCAGATCATCACTTCGCCGCCGCCAGCATCTCTACTGATGTGACCTCTGTGGCTCTCTCCTCTGCAGGCTTCGAGACGCGCTAACATGTGAAGAAGCGTCTCCACGCGTGGAAACGGCTCGTGGACAGGCTCGTCAGATTCTAGCAGCAGAAATGCGATGAGCAGGACGAAATGGTAAGAATCGACTGTGGATTCATAAACTGTGCTGAATGGATTAAGTAGCCTAAAGTCAGTCCAGGTGGGTCCAGTTAACACAGTTCTTTTTAATACCTGATAGGACTGTAATATCAGTACTGTAATATATAATAATAATAATAATAATAATAATAATAATAAGTAAGTGAGCGATAGAGCTGCTTGTTGGTGAACAGAAGCTAGAGCTCTTGAAGGCATCTCCAACATGGGCTTCGTTATTTGTGCCGCTTCTCTTGAAGATACGACTCATAGGGTTCCGAACGCCAACGTCTTTGATGGCTTTTGTGATGAGGAGATGGAAGATCTTGCTGGTGCTGAACGCGTTCGCCGTGGCGGGTTTCCTCACTTTTTGGGGCAAGTGCACTGTGCGGACGGGCAGAGGCAGCGGGCAGCAGGCGCCCACTGATGCCAGAGGACAAACGCGTCTGAACGGCTCTGCTGTGGACACAGGCATCACTCACGAGGTCCTGCTGAAGAGACTTGGCTCTCTGGAAGATGTTGTCTACAGACAGCTTAATGGTAACCCCCTCTTTCCCCCCCTTCTGTGACTGTAATTACAGACATCACCAGCATGGTTAAGGCAGTCATGCTTGAAGGGAGTAGTTGCAGGGTCTCATCTGTCAGCTCTCCCTGCCCATCGTGTATCCCCTTGTATGTCTCTCTGTATGTCCAGCACACTTTGAGGACTCCCTTGCTCAAACACACCTACTAAACCTGGAGCGGGAACGCTGAAGTGGAATCAGGTGTTCTTGAGCAGGGAAATCTCCAAAGTGTGGGACAAGAAATGCCATAGATCTTGTGGAGCAGAGATGGACCCCCTGCAGTCTGTTCACGATCGGAGCGTTGTGAATATTGAGAGATTTAGAGCAGGACAGTGACTCTCACTTATTGGCCTGTGTTCAACAGGTTTGTCCAAGTCTCTTGGACTCATTGAGGGCTTTGGAGGCAGGGGCAAAGGGGGCTTGCCCGCCACCCTGACTCCTGCAGAGGAGAAGGAAGCCAAATATCTTCGGGAGAAATATGGCTACAACGCCTTCCTGAGTGACAGGATCTCTCTGGATAGGTCCATCCCGGATTATCGGCCCAGCAAGTGAGTGGGACTTTTTGCTGGACGTAATCAATCAAAGCTTCGATTGCTGACCTGTCAGCCGCTGCTAATGTTTTATTCTGATGATGTCAGTGCCACATCGGTATAGGCTTAAAATAGGAAAACTGGCATCGGGCAGATGTTTGATGTATTGGTTGTACGCCAGAAGAGCAGTGTGTAGGTGATGCTGGGGTACTACCTTTCATGTCTGCATGTTATTCAATTTACTGCATTTTTAATTCTATACAACAACTTAATACTCTGTCATTCTCTTTGTACGGCTAATTAAGGTGGATCTAGTCCCAGTCTCGACATATTAGACTCACTATTATATATCGGCATTGGTATTGGCATCAGCAGACATGTACATGAAAAATATCAGATATGGTATTGGCCCAGAATTCCTTATCAGTGCTTCCCACCATTTCACTGAAGGCTTCTGTCGTTGCCCTAAACCAAAACCGACCAGTTAAACAAGAAAAGTGTTTCAGAAGCCCATAGTATCTCCGCAGTCACTGCTAATTTACACCACAATCTCTATAATATCCCAAACTATTTGTTACTCCTTCAATAAAGGTGGAAGGGTTAAGAGCAGAGATACATTTCCAGCTCTGAAAGGCTGTACTGGCTTCTCAACCTGCAGATGCCCCAGATAGTTTTCTGCTTTCCCTGGTATATAAGGCAGACATCTCCTGCGGCGTCTTTGGCATGTCTGAGCCTCGTAGATAGGCTGAGAGGGCTAACGCAAATCCCAGCACAGGGGTGGCCACTGACTCCACAGTCCAAAACAAGCGGTTTTCAAGCAGGCTCTATAAATAGACTTCACAACACTCCCACTACAAGTTCAGCGATTGTTAGCGCAAAAGTGTGTGATCCAACAGAGCAGTACAGGGCTTCTTTCTTCCCTTTGTTACCGAATGAAAGACTCTCTGAAGCTTTCCAGCACTGCCTCTTGAGATTGCCATGATATTTTATGTCAGTGATAATGAAGCAGGCTGTTTTTTTTTGGGGTGGTGGTGTTTGTTTCTCTAGGTGCAAAAGGGTGTTTTACCCCAGAGACCTGCCGCAGATCTCCCTCATCTTCATCTTTGTGAATGAGGCACTGTCGGTCATCTTGCGTTCCGTCCACTCAGCTGTCAATCATACGCCGGCGCACCTTCTGAAGGAGATCATATTGGTTGATGACAACAGTGATGACGGTGAGGAATGCACAGATGGACTGTAATAGACGTTCATGGTCATGTTAAGCAGTTAGCTCTGGACCACGTATCTCCTACCTTGTTCCATAACACCCACCAACTAGCAGAGTTAATTAAGTCTTAGAAGTCACAGCTGTTGCCAGCAATCATGAAAGCATGTTTTATGTGAATTATTATGAGTTATGAAGTCACTGAAACAAACATTCTGTTGAAAATGCAGATTCTGCACTCCATGTTTGTGTTCGTAAGTAGAGATACTCATCACGATCTTCATGTGTCTGCAGTGCTGTTTTGCTGAAAGAAAACTATTGTTTACCATTTGGAAACGTTATGCTTATCATCGTTTAACATCAGAAAAATGTCAGAAATGCCGTTTGTGCCACCTGGAATTTAAGACCTCTCCTGTTCAATATATGCCAGCAATCAAGGCTGAATGGGTAAATTTGAATACAGAACATCAGACCTAGTATAACATAGAAAGCTAATAGAAAATATTGGAAAATAATAGACAATAAGCAGCACAAGCCAAAACAGGGGTAGCTGCACCCCTAGTGCTAAAGTATGGATAACGTTTGAGATCTAACGAAGTGTCTCAACACCATTCTGGGAATTTGCATATTTTACATTTACGGCATTTGGCTGACGCTCTAATTCAGAGCGACTTACAGTTTGACCATTTTACACAGGGAGCTGAAGGTGGTGTTAGGAGTCTTGCCCAAGGACTCTTATTGGTGTAGTGTAGGGTGGTTACCCAGGTGGGGCACTGAACCCCAGTCTACAGCGTAGAAGGCAGAGGTGTTACCCACTACACTAACCAACCACATAATGTCCCTTAAACTTATTTAAATCTGCTGACAAAGAAGTTGTGGTTTGTTCTTGTCCACACAGGCCACAGTAAAATGTGTCAGCCTGTAGAATTGGAGCTTTCTGTTTCTATCAGTGTATAAAAGACTTTTTTGGATGCTCTGTTGTTTCTGAGCGAGCACGTCTGAGCCGTAAGACCTTAGATTTGATTTGTGTAATTGGAGTAATGATTAAACTCAACTGATGTATGATTTATGTTCCTATTCATGTTTGGTTTTTCTAAAAGGAACTAAAAACGAAATATAACCCTAGGTTAGGTCGTGATCTTTGCATATCAAAGAATTGCAGCAATAGTGCTGAGAACTCATAGAAATAACGGAGGACAGCAGATTAAATAGCAGAAATATCCATAGCTAGCTATTACATAATTATGCAGTTATGTAATTACATTTAAAGCAGCACTATTTAAGATTAAAAAAATGAAACACAGTAATAATTCAATATTAATTCAGACATCAGAGGCAACAGGTCAGATTTGGCAGAGTTTTTCAGACCATGCCACGTGTCTTTACATATTTATCTCGCAAGCATATCTTAAAAATAAGATCCAGCTTGAATGCAAAATCAGCATTCACCAAGTTCTCTTTGAATGCTTCTTCAACGTGCTCACAGTCATCAGATTCATCCTCTCAGGGAAGGGGTTTGAAGAACAACCAACTTTACAAAATGTTCTTCCCCAAAGTTGCAGGCAAATGTACGTTTCCACCAGAGAATTTTCCAAATCTTACAGAATAAAAATCCCACCATGTGGTGAAGTGTAGTTTGCTTAGTGTAGCTTTAAGCAGTACTAAAAAAGTCTATATTAACTCTAGACTTTGAATCACGAAACGCACCTAAAAAAAAGACTTCAGAAGCTTAGAATAGAACTTACACACATTCGTCACTGTGGAATTAGACCTCCGCATTTGACCCGTCCGTGCAGTGAAACACCCACATACATACACACTAGTGAGCACACACACTAGGGGGCGGTGAGTACACTTGCCCAGAGCAGTGGGCAGCCCTATCCACGGCGCCTGGGGAGCAGTTGGGGGTTAGGTGTCTTGCTCAAGGGCACTTCAGTCATGGACTGTCAGCCGAGGGGATCGAACCGGCGACCTTCCGGTCACAGGGCCTCCAGCCCACGACTGCCCCAAGCGTCAGGAGAAGAAATCCTGTGTTGGATGCTGCTCTGCAGACCTGGATGGAGATGCCTAGTGTTGTACTGTGTCTCCATCCACTAGAAAGGAGAATAGGGACATGGGATTTACCTTTCATATCGATCTCTGTGATACATAATCCACCACCAATATCCTGACTTTGAATGTCGTCCCTGATAACTGGGAGAGGTATTCCGGTTGTTCCATGCTCTTGTTGTGAATAGCGGTGTCCATGTCTAATCCATCACACTGCGAGCGCTAGTCTTCCTTCGAGAGACAGTTCCATTTCCAGAACGCTCTAGGCATGAGCCGGTGGCAGAGGGCCAACAATCCATCAAAGTGCGGAGAAGCGATTGCTTTTGTTGAGATGAGCAGACCAACAAACGAGCAACACAGGCCTCTCTGCTCTCCTAATGCAAGTGGTTCATGGAGAGTGGGTCTGGCGTTCGGCGTGTAGACGGCAGCTTGATGCAAAAGAAACAAACCTTTTCTGAAGAAAGTGTTTTTCAGGGGGTGGTGGGGGGATGCATATCCCTTCAGCACAAGATCAAAGGGATGGAAAAACAGCAGCACAAGAAACCTGTTCCCTCTGGTGTGGCTTAAGCGCAGGCAGAGAGCTCTCATGTTGTGAATAGGAATTCACCTTCTGTTTTCCCTCTGATTGCGTTTGTGTGCACGTGACAGAACAACTGAAGGCGCCGCTCGAGGAGTACGTCAACAAACGCTACCCGGGCCTCGTCAAGATCGTGCGCAATCAGAAGAGAGAGGGTCTGATTCGCGCTCGGATCGAGGGCTGGAAGGTGGCTACGGGAGAGGTGACGGGCTTTTTCGACGCCCACGTGGAGTTCACCCCTGTATGGTAAGAAGCTTTTGTAGGAGAAGCACTCGGAACTTTCCACACTAGTTCTGTAGACCTGAAGTCTTCATATGCGGTACTGCGCAAATATCTTTGGCCAGCCAACAAAACTGCTGGTGCCATAGCATTCAAGAGTGAAATAGGTTGGTAAACACAGCACAATGTTTCAAAATGTACTCTAGTCTAACTAAACTCTAGTCTAGACTAAACTGCAAAATGGACTTAAATTCATCCAGGATCTCAAAAATAGCAATTTTACAGGAGAAGGCAAAAATGTTCTTAACTTTAAATGTACATTAATACAAAAAGGTTTTAATCTAAGCCATTCTGGAGCATTTCTCTTCACCCATTCCTTATGAAATGTCCACGCGATGTAAAAGAGAACCGCTGGGTTTAAATGCAGTTTTTTCACAGTAACAATATGAGCGCCCATTCGTCTTAAAGCGATAAGGAATGTTAATTCCAGACTGCTTTTTGAATGACATGATGCAGCCAGTCAGAGCAGATAAATCACTGTTACAGCCCTCACATCCAGTATAGCCCACTTACAGTGCTTGTGATGGTTTATGTACCCATAATTCATACTTACATGACTGTTCTTCAGCTTCTCTTTATCCCTTAAAATTAAGCAGGTTGTTTTGTTGCTTTGCCTTTAAGACTGATTGATGTTCTGATTGGCTACTCTGTACTGTACATCACTCAAAAAGAGCTGAAACACTCCTTATAACTTGAGCATGAATGGACGGAGCCAAACCGCTGCAGGCTGAATAGTTGATATATGCCATTGTTATTATATCAACTTTCCTTGCTTAAACTAGTCGAGATGTAGGATATAATTAAGTTTGCAGCTTTTGCGATTTGATAATTGGAAGAAAGGTGATTAAGATAGAAAACAGGATGAATTGTTCAGCCCTAGTGTTAATATCAAACTAAAAAAAGGTGTATAATATGGACCTTGTACTATGATTCAGGGCAGTAGGTGCGTTTTGTTGCTTTTAAAAACACTAACATTGGAATCCACATGAATAGTGACAAGAATTTCTTACTTTTTACTCAACTTTCTGGCTCTGAGGTGGTTAGAAGAACAGGTTTGGTGAGTTTTGGTCAAGTTTTGGTCAGCCAAATCAGGAATCGGATTTCACCTAGAAATTCTGGGCTTGCCTTGAGGAGGGGCTTGGAAATAGTGACCCCAAACACACTGATGGTTGTAAAATCATAATTTATTGTATTAATGTTTATTGGTATTTATTCTTATGCTATTATGTTTGAGTAAATAAGCTCCTACCAGCTTTAAATCAGATTTTTCAGGAGGCCTCTACATCCTTCGCACGGTACTGTAAACAAAGCAACCTTCGCGTCTTACTGTCTGTGAAGAGAAATGCCAGGTGACACTGTCTGACTGCAGCTCGGATGCAGCAGAAGTGTTGAGAGCAGTGTTATAATTTTAGCAAGAAGAGCTAAAACCCTCTCCTGTTTCTCTCTCTTGCTAGGGCTGAACCAGTTCTGTCCAGGATCAAGGAGAACCCCAAGAGGATCGTGCTGCCCTCAATAGACAACATTAAAGATGACACCTTCGAGCTGGAGCGCTACGAGAACTCTGGCCATGGTTTCAACTGGGAGCTGTGGTGCATGTACATCAGTCCCCCTAAACAGTGGTGGGATGAAGGAGACACTTCTGCCCCCATCAGGTACGCTTCCAGAACATGCTCTCAAAGACCACCCTGGCAACATTTCAGATAAAAGGGCGTGGAATCAGGTTTAAAAAAACATATTCCAGCTCATCAGCTCAGTCAGTGGCCTAAAGCAGGGCTTCCAAAACGGTTTTCATGCTCAGAGCCACATGTGGAGGTAGTGTTTTAAAAGATTAAGGAGGCTAGACGGTTCTGTTTGCTGATCGCTGCTGATTAATTAGGCTAGAGTAAGTTCGGTTTCCACCAGAGCTGATGTGGCACAGAGGCAAAGGTATTGTGTACATGCTTTTAGTGGCAGGAAGCTTAAAATATAAAAAATATACTTGAAGCACTGAGTGAAGCGAACGCTCACCTACCGTCACATTAAAAGCACACGAGCAGCATGGCCGGTATAAATGACATCACAGCGATTTGTGAGCAGCAGCTCTGTTCTCATAGGGAGACAAATTTTAAAATCCACTGGAGTTTGAAAATTCACTGGCTTAAAACACACAACAGGCCAAAAGTTTGGAAGCAACACGAACGTTATAAAAATAAATATGATATTTTTTAGATCAGATAGCAGCCAGTAATTTCTGGTTTGACTAAATGTCAGCAGTGTACAACTAGCTGATTCTTCGTTATGCTCAGCTCCTAATGTCTTGATTAAGTGAATGAGGAGTAGTAAGTCATTTGTAGGTAAGAGACTGTACATTTTTGAAAGAACATCAGTCGTTGGTAAGCTGTAAACAAAATCATGCAGTCAGAGTGTTTTGAAGTGCATTGATGCACTGTAGAGAAACAGACTTTTTTCCAGGAGGGGTTTCATGTCCTGCATATAGCTCACTGCCATGATTTTTTAAAACATATTCGCTCCCGTAAAGCAATGCCTCAGACATCAGGGAAAGCATTTGTGATCGTTTTACGTAATATCTATCTCCGATGTAGCTTTTAGAGGCATTAAATGCTTCGGTCATCCTGTTCCACCACCACTGTGAATCATTCTGACTCAGTAAATTTCTCTGAAATGGCACGTTTCACATCCAACCACTCTGAATCAATTTACATTTTAATGATTTAAATATTTAAAAAAATGAAATCTTGTTAATTGTAGAATAGCTTGTGAATCACTAATTTCATCTCAACTCTTGTAAACTGTTTAGAGAAAACAGATCAGAGAATTTATGAAAATTGTAAAACCTGTGCATTTCAGGACACCTGCAATGATAGGCTGCTCCTTTGTGGCCAACCGGGACTACTTTGGAGAGTTGGGCCTGCTGGACTCAGGGATGGACGTGTATGGTGGAGAGAATATAGAGCTTGGAATCAGGGTTAGTGTGCTGACCACATCTCTCTGTTTTATGTAGAGCACTGACTACTGCTGCCAAGCAGTGCAAACCCAAGTTGCATCAGTTTGGCAAAGCTCAAAGGTTGGAACAGGAGGGGACATGACTAATACTGTGTGTGTGTGTGTGTGTGTGTGTGTGTGTGTTTGCATATGAATGCAAGGTTTGGCTGTGTGGGGGCAGTATGGAGGTCCTGCCTTGCTCCAGGGTGGCCCACATTGCCAGGACAAAAAAGCCCTATCACAGCAACATCGCCTTCCACACCAGGCGCAACGCACTGCGGGTAGCGGAGGTGTGGATGGATGAGTACAAGTCAAACGTCTACCTGGCCTGGAACATTCCAATGGAGGTGAGGAAAAAAGGAATTAACGCTGAAATATGCTGCAGGTTCCTCTGAATATTTATAGTACACGTTCCTGTCTGCCTCTTCTGTGTGTAGAACCATGGCATCGATTATGGTGACATATCAGAGCGTGTGGCACTAAGGAAAAGCCTCCAGTGCAAGAACTTCGAGTGGTACCTTGACAACATCTACCCTGAGATGAGGAGATACAACAGCACTCTTTTTTACGGAGAAGTGAGTATGACATGAAACAATTCGGCATGTGGTTTTAATTATTAAGCTGTCACGTCAGGATAGAGATCTTGGAGAAACAACATTAATTAAACGGGCATATGGCTTTGCACAAGCTCCGTTTTTTTCAGTTGTACCAGCCTGCCAGTTGAAGAGTGAAAAGGAACAACTGTCAATTGATGTTAAAAGAGTCCCCAGGGAATGATACGCTTCCTAGCGGAAAACGGGCCAAAGCCGTCTGCTCAGCCTCTCATGTGTGTCTCTATCTGGGTGGCAGATTCGCAACATCAATGTGACCCATCTGTGTGTGGACCAGGGCGTGAAGGAGAACCACACGGCGACCCTCCACCCCTGCCATGGCTGGGGCCCTCAGGTACAGTCACACTCCGGTGCTCCAAAGACCCGACCTCAAACAAAACGCTCTCTCTGCCTCTCGCTGCAGTTGGAAAAATAGGTTATGCCTGTGGGGAGTTTGCTTCATGACACAATTTTTGCGCATTCTTTTTTATCAGCCGTAGCTAAGCAACAAAATATCAAAATGGTTGAAAGAGGAAGAAAAGATCTGCGTTGCCTGTTTTGAATTTTAATATGTGACTGAGGGTGTATTGTAATACTGCTCCAGTCCACATGGACGTTATATTGTCAGTGACTTTTCTGTGACTTGGTAGCCCAATCCAGAGGTTCTCAATCTCAGACCTCTGTGCTACACAGTTTTGTGTTTTCCCCTCACAAGAGCGAAAATAGACATAGCCTTTGAGTTACTACACTAGAGTGAAAGAGCAAAACTGATCGCTTTTGAATATGCAGTGGGATCCAAAGGTCTCATAATAAAAATGACACATCTCATATTAATTTAGGATAGGCTTCTGTTACTCGTGCATTCTGGTGAAGTACTTTTCCTGCAACACAAACCAGACTCAGATATCAAATAGATATAGAATAGAATATCAAAACATCAAAACTCCTGTGATCTCTCATCAGTCTCAAAGCATCGAAAGCTTAAAGGTAGAGGCTAGGCATGCAGATAATGGTCAAAAAGGGAGAAACCTCGTCATACAGCAGTCAGCTAACATTATCAGTCATTTAATACCTGCTCCAGACTCTTATCACAGAGTAAATTAAGTGATTGTTACAAGGAACTTACTTTTAGTCAGTGCCAGTATATCAAACCACACAAAATTTGATCAATGTCATATGTATCGCGCATTGCATATGCCTGTATCGTCCATCCCTGACCACACACAAAACGCTATATCAGTGAATATAGGTGCACAGACCGAGTTACAGTCACTAAGTCACTACAGTCACTTTTCTCTTGCTTAAGAGGAATGAGGAACGACAGAAGAAGCAAGTCAAAGACAGGCAGTTTTGAAATGCAGTGGAGTGAAAGGAAAAAAAATACAACTCCTTAAAATACAGCGAAAGTACTTTGTTAGTGTCCAACACTGAACACACTTAATTACAAAGGCACCTCTGGACAGCGAAAGTGGAACAATCCACAGTTTAGTTTCAGGATAATTAAGCTATTTTAGTTTAAGATTATTCAAAGTAACATACAATGACCAGTGATCAGTGGACATAAGAGAAAATGTGCCATATAAGGATTATAATTCATAGATTTTCACAATCCAGCGCCCCCTAACAATCATGGTGGGCTCAATTACTTGTTATTAGAGCATGGCATGTTCTAAAATCAGGCCAGGGACTGAGAACTTCCTTAATGTTGGAAGTTCTCTTACTAGTAGACTAGTGGTCAGCAGCTCTGAACCTGGAGATCGACCTTCCTGCAGAGTCCATTTCCAACTACACCTGTTCCAGCTTATTAATATCTTCAGAAGTTCTTGATTTACTGGATCGGATGCAGTAGTGTTAGGGAAGTGGGTGGTAGTGTGCTAGATGCAAGTCGGAACAAGGAAATTAGATCTCGGGAGGAATGTTGGTGATCACGGGACTGTCCTTTGTGTCTTCTAGCTGGGCCGCTACACTAAGGAGGGCTACCTATTCCTGGGGCCACTGGGCAGCACTGGGGAGGACACGCGCTGCGTGGTTGACGACAGAGTCAGCAACTTCCCTCAGCTCGTCAACTGCGAGAAGGTCTCCAACGTACGTCAGAAAACATGGAACTTCGCACAGGTAAAAGTTTGAAGCTTACAAGACAACAAAAAGCAAAAAATGTTTAAGCCTCTCGTTGTAGAGACCTGCCTTCCTGTAGAGTCTTCAGAGGATGCTGATTAACTGGACCAGCTGTGTTGGATGTGGACTGGGAGCTAGATTTAAAGGAGGAGGACCGCTGCTTGTTGGATGTACAAGTCTGGTATCACTTGGCACATTAATTATCATTATTTCATTCAGCATTTTAAGTTTTTTTTTACTGTAAGAAGTTATAAAATGATAAACGGTATGCTATCATTTATTGCAGTTTCTCACCAGGTCATAGGCATTCTGGATATAGAAGTCAGAGCTTGAAAAGCATTTTCCTTCTGTACCCTGGCATTTTTAGGAAGGAAACACAGTATGATGAAGGGTCTCAGTGCTCGTTAAGCATTTTCGCTTAATGATAGATGAGGGTGGTTGGAGGGGAGGTGAATCATAATATTACTGGTTAATATTTTTGCTGTCAAAAATCGGAAGTCGTTTTATGGGCGAGGCAAAAGTCTCTACACTTTAATTACATACTACAAAAAATTGTGTCTTTTAGATGTTGTGATGAATTGTGCTTAATATCGTTTCATCCCTCTGGGAACCTGTAAATTATTTTTGTTTTTCTACAAATTTTTGGAAAGTTGTGAAGTTAACAGAGCACTAGTGTCATGTTAGAATCACTTGTAGAATGCATTTGCAACAAAGCTTTACATGGCTGATATCAGTGGTTCTAAAGGTTTAAACATAACCCTTTTCTGATTCTTACTTGTAGAATCAACCCATCGTCAACCGAGCCACAGGACGCTGTCTAGAGGTGGTGCAGGCGAACGTCTACTTTGGCTACGCGCTGGTTCTGCGGCCATGCACGGGTCAGAGGTGGAACATCAGGAACACAATGAGGCAGCAGCGGGGACAGTGAGTCACCCTGCCTCAGATAAGGCCAGCGCATACGGGAAGACGGGAGTCCTGCCGGGAACTGTCCGGATTACTTGAAAACGAGTCCAGTTTGTGGATTAGCTTGCTGCTTTGTGTTCTGGACTCCAGTGGAGCAGAACTGATTCAGCGTGAGTTGGTCTCAGCAGCGGGGTGCATGGAACGTTGCTCCGGAGCATGTGAGGAGTGCTCCGTGCTCTGCCAAAACAAGTTATGACTGCCTGAGACCCAAAGACAGTTCTGTGTTCTTCAAAAGAAGTGGTCAGCTACTTCTGTACTGCAGACTTAAGTCATTGACAGGGCAGAGCCAGCATGAAAGACGAGGGAAGCCACATGTAATGCGGAACAGTTGTCTCACAATCAGTACAGTGGTGCTATGAGATTATACAGCAAAACTGACATGCTTGCCGTGTGCTGATCAAGTGTGAATCATTTTTGTTTTTATTTTTATTTTTTTTGCATTGTAAGTGGCTTCCCTTTTAAATGTTGTGACGCGTTTGGAAGCCAGTGGCTTGTTGGATCTTTCCTTTAATTTCTATGTTGAAAACCGTTCACCATTCCAGGAGAAGATCCTCATTCATAGGGATTTATAATAGTGAATGTGTAGGTTATTTTTCATATCCTAATGTAAATGGATCCTGGTTTTTCTCCCCCTTTTTAACAAAGTTAGACATCATGGATGTTTCCTTATTCCTTTTTTTTTGTTCTACATATAAAGTAGCACTCAGTAGCATGACCTGTTGATATGCACATGGGAAATACCTGTACAGTGTAGGCCTATGTCATGAGTTAGGTCTTCCGTTGAACTGTTCGTGTAATGGTCATACTCTTTCTCTGGGCCACTCTGAAAGAATATAAAGTAAAGACAGGCCACAAAACTGGTTTTAAGATGCATCCTAAAAGATATTTTTGAATTTTAGAGTGAGTGTCATAAGGTGTGTGTAAATGAATCATGTACTGAAGATGTTACTACAGACTTTTACCGCTGTTGCTCATGTTGAAGATTTGGTGATGGAAATTCCTCATACCGTCTTCCATTTTAAGATCCTCTGGTTTGAATAAAACTATGAACTGTGCTGCTGTTGAAGGCTGAGTGATATTACTGATAACCACAGGTAAGTAACACACAGGATACGTGCATTATGAAACACAGATTATAGATTATGTAAAGCATACATAATCACATCATTTGTAATCAGTTGTTTATGAAAGTATAAGCAGAATAAAAAGATGTGCTGTCTGAGCTGTTCACACACAAATCAGATATCAAAATGAACACAGATAGCTAATCAGCCAATCACGCGGCCGCAGCTCACTGCATTTAGGCGTGTAGAGGTGGTCAAGACGACTTGCTGAAGTGCAGACCGAGCATCAGAACGGGGAAGAAAGGGGATTTAAGGGGCTTTGAACGTGGCGTGGTTGTTGGTGCCAGACGGGCTGGTCTGAGTATTTCAGAAACTGCTGATCTGCTGGGATTTTCACACACAACCATCTCTAGGGTTCACAGAGAACGGTCCGAAAAAGAGGAAATGTCCAGTGAGCGGTCAGTTGTGTGGATGAAAATGCCTTGTTGATGTGAGAGGTCAGAGGAGAATGGGCAGACTGGTTCCAGATGATAGAAAGGCAGCAGGAACTCAAATAACCAACCAGAATCTCTGAGGAACGTTTCCAACACCTTGTTGAAAGTCTGACAAGAAGAATTAAGACAGTTCTGAAGGCAAAAGGGGGTCCAGCCTTTTACTAGCACCTAATAAATGTACCTAATAAAGTGGCCGGTGAGTGTATATACAATTATACAACTTTATCAATTATAGATTTTACATTTGATCTTTTAAAATATGTTTACTCCATCACAGGCACATCTGATTTACCGTAACACAGAGTTGATAAGCCAGGTATTTAATGATGACTACAATTAATACCGGCCTGCCAGATGTTTTGATAAATGATCTTAAAACCATTTCTGCTCTGGAGAAGCCAAATTACAATTTACTAATGAATTTTAATACGTTCCAGCTCGTGTTTGGCTGTTTTGACTTTGACAATCAAGTGTGCGCAATGCGAGTTTGGTCACTGATGATTAAGAGCGTGAAGGCAGCGCAGTGTTCCTGTGATCCTGACGGTTAGGAGGAGGAGGAGGTTCACCCCAAGCGTCGGGCAGGAGCAGCTGAGCTTCCCCCTCGCCACAAGCCTTCCTTCAGACATGCTAAGGATGAGCTAACGTACAAGGCCATGGGCTGTGCATGCTAATGATGCTGCTCACAAGTCTACAGTGCAGCAGGGTCAGAAGGAGCCTCAGACGCCTGCAAGGGTCTTTAATAATATGATGCCCAAATTATTATCACTGTCTTAGCTCCGAACTGCATACACTGCATTTATGACACAGCTTCCATAAGTGAACTTTTTTGGGGAATTGGATTTAATGGATATTAGCAAAATGATATTTTACGTCCACAGCACAGCCTTGGGCTGATAATTGATATTGCTGAATTTTGCACTCATTTAAATAGGCGATAATATTATGCAAATGATCTGTTTGGTTCTTTCATGTGCCAAATGAATAGTTGTACCTATACTTAGCCTTTATCTGGCACTTTCCTTTGTACAATCATTATAATCTATGGTTAGCTCCAAAATGTATACATTAAAAAAAAATTGCACTTCGAGAACATCACAGCACGAACCAGTTAACTGGACATATACACACTTTGAACGCCACTTGTAATGATGATAAGGCACATTTTCAGTCTGGCAATGAATCCTGAGGTACATGCAACAAAAGCCCTCCAATATATGAGATCCATGCTTTTGTAGAGAGTAAAATTATTGATCTTAGATGCTAAAATTCAGAATATAGAAGGTAAAGCACTGTAACGCTCACATGTGGTACTTTGTAAGTGAATTTCCTTTATCGTGATATTTCTGCGGACAATAATTGTTTGCCTACAAAAGAAAAACAGTCTACTGTCACAAAAAACCAAGAGAAACTAATACTGGCCTTTTCTGGTTTACACAGACTGCATATGCTATTAAAATCAACTTCCAGACGGTGAATAAAGAGCGCCCACATTCAAGCAATTACTATAAAAAACCTTTTTATTGCATAAATGCATTATTCTATACAGGTTTTAATATTTACAGTATCATTTAGGGCATCATATAAGAATTTCTGTCCTCTATATTCTATGTGGCTAGATACTCTGCATGCAAAGTTTTGTCGGTCTGTGTGTATGTGAGATTATTTTTGTAAATATAGCAATTCTATACATTTCCTTACACAGGACACAAGTCATTGAACCACCATGCTACTCCACAAACATATTCCCATAGGATCACAATCTCTTTTCAGTATTATTATTATTATTAGTAGTAGTAGTATTACTTTTACTATAAATATGGTTATTATAATTATTTTCAGAATCATTGGCTCAGTTTTCCATCTTCTCTCAATAATTAAACAATGTCGCTTATCGACATTCACAAAAACAAAAATGAATGTCTGCAAAAATGTTGAAATGTAAAGATAAACCAAGCAATTCTCTCTGATCAGCTAATGAAAACATTCTCTATCCTGACTAACATGTATCTACATTTTCCCCACAGTACTCAAATAATATACGCAAACTCATATGATACAGTGTCTTAACTCCCCCCTGGTCTTCATGTACTCAGATGCTACGAAACTAATGTTATAATCTGGTTCAGACAAAGACAGTATGAGGACAAACACCGTGTTAATTATTAACAATCAATTCATACATAGACCACCAGGTGGAGCCGTTGTATTGGTGTGGATCCTTCCTCTTTCTCTCTCGCTCTTCTAGTACATAAGCATTTCAGTGCAAAAGGGCTAAACTGTGTCTCTTCATGAACATAACAGTAGTTCTCGCTGTTAAAGGAGTAGAAAATGCACGGGTGCGTTCTTCGGTACATCTGTGCAGACTAATATGGCTTTAGTCAGAGGCTGCTGGAGGAGCTGAGAGCTGGCACACGGGTATTGGGTTCAGCCGCCTCCTCTGAGCCCGCCGACACTGTCTGTGCAGAGTGTACCGACCCATAGACCATCATGCATATACATAAATTGCCTAACACGTCTATTTACACACTTCTACAAGATCACATGCATTCTGGGATCAGTCCTTACGAAAACAAACATGAAGGTGGAGAACACTGGTTTCCTACATGAGAGACGAAAAGAGACTGACATTCTCATGAAATAACAGACGTCCTGAGCTGCATCAGGCACAGAGCGGGACTGGCTGTCGAACGGGATGCTCTGCTGTCCACTGGAGTCGTGTGAATCCAGCTGGTGAAGAAGCTTGTGATTTGGGTGACATTTCTATGGCCTCATTCAGAACATGCTGTAAAATCCTGCAGCTCTGCAGTGGCTTTAGGGAATCTGGGCAGAATACTAGACGGACTGTGGTCACATATGCATGGCTGTGAAAAGATTCAAAGACACAATTATAGCCGTGTTTGCCCGAGCAATGCAGGTTTAAGACAAGTCTGAGAAGCAGCATGACACTAGAAAGTGAACGTGCGATGTCAAGATGATGCTTTTGGAGTGAAACATCACTGTAATGGTTACTAAGGGTGTGTAGCGATGGAAAGAGACGAAGAGAAGATGTAGGCTCAGGGGGAGCGTGCCACCGCATGAGGGATGACACTGAGACGCTTTGATCAGGAGGCATTGAGGGACAAAATGGGGACAAAGAGCTAAAATGTGCAGGCGTCTTCCAAGAAGGCCGACGTAGAGCCAACCCGGCCGTGAGATTTCATGCCAGATTCACCTGTAAGCATTATTCGGATGGGATTAGTCTGAAATGAGGAAGTGGAGTAAAGCAAATCTCAGTCGTTTTGGTCCCACCTGAACATTTTTATAGACTGCATGCTTTGTACAGAATCCAGTGCCGTCTACCTACTATAACCTGAACCATACATAAACTCCGGGTTATATTAATCCCATGCAAATCAACCTGGCAGTATAACACTAATATATTCTGTGGAGAAAGAGTTTCTTAAGCATGGAGGCACTCAAAGAAACATTTACTTGCGCACTCACGTCGATGTATATTGCCCTATTTCTTGTGCACAGCTCAGAACGATAAAACTACAGAAAGAAGTTTAATTTTATGCGGTGGGGTTGACTGTCGGCTGTGAATTCTCAATCTATCACAGATGTCCTGTGGTAAACTGGTATTAATCCACCTCTCCATAGGAAACTAAACCTGTCTGAATAGTGGTTGGCCGAACATTCTGCATCATAAATGTAACGGGTTTTAAAAAGGGTGAAAAAACCAACAAGCTCTGCTAAGTTAAGACCTCTAGCCTGGTTCCTGTTCCAACTACTGAGTATTCTTAATGGCTTGGTTCAAGCGTTAAAAGCTAGGCTGGAGCAAAAATGTAAACTGTCAGGTTGGTCCTGAGGACTGGGTTGAGAAACCCTGCTTGAGTACAATGCTTCCCAACCCTGCTCCGCTGACCTTGCCCTGCATATTTAAAAGCTTTCCTTGCTCTAAGGCCATGTTTAGACTGCAGGGAAATCGAATTTGACAACGACTGTTTGCACCGTTATTTGCAATTGATCAGATCGGATTTGTGCGTCCAGCCAACACCAACCTATCCGCACGGGTTGCTGTGGTAACGATGTATGCATCAGTAATTACACAGCGGCTACGCAGGTGATGTTGATTTCAAACACAGATGCAGGAGAGAGGGAGGCGCTTCCATCACTCTGGCTTCGACATCGCTGTTGTTTGTTGTGTTGCGAGTGACACAAAAAGACCCTTTGAAATCGCATTTCAAACCACATATGATTTCAATCTGATGTGCCAAAATTGGATTTCATGTTTTTTTTCTTTTCATTATGCTGTCCAGACTGTCAAAAATTGGGATACAATCCGGCTATGCCAGAAAATCGGATTTGGGCTGTCAGTCTGAACAAGGCCTAATACACCCACTTCTTGCTTGTTCAGTGTTAAAACAGGGAAAACATGGAAATGTACAAGGCATGGGACCACCAGGACCACAGCTGGCACACATTTCTTCAGCATACCGATCTTTCCAAAGAAAACTGAAAGAGTTGTTTTTGAAAAAGTGTCTGCAAAACGCTGTAAATGAAGAACAGAAGCTGACAGCTATGGATTTTGTAAAAGACGAGTGAGTTCACTCCTGCCCTGGCATCACACCTCTTCCCGAAACGTCCAAAAAGCATTTAGAGACAACAGCCAGGCTATGGGGCAGAGGCTGCAGCTCCTCTCTGCTAAGCATGTAATGAGCGTCCAATTAGGGTGGCTCTTCCATTCGGCGGCAGGCCTGCGCCTGAGAGCAGCTCATCAGCGGATCCCTGCTGAAAATCGGAGCCATGGAGACGACAGGGTGGAGAGGCGCTTGCAGACTCCTGTATGTTATTGCATCGTGGGAACAGAGGTGGCACAAGGGGGGGGGGGGTAGTAAAGCAAAGTCAGCCCTTTAAAGTCCCTGCCAGTGAGGTGGAGGGGGCTCAGCGAAACACAGCCCCCTGCTGGCTGTCACGCAAGACAACAACAGGAATAAAATAAATAAATCAATAAATAAAGACTGCGGGGGAAGAAAAAACCCTCCTCTGTTCTTTCGCCGAGGTGTTTGGTTTCCTTTGATCAAATATGTTCTCAGGTTTGAGTTTTTTTTTTTTTTTTTGTAGGCAAAAAGTAAATGACGTCACAGACGGACATGCACATGCAGGCTCCGCCCCCGCCCCCTCTCACAGTGGTTCCGCTACTCCATGCCGTTGCGCAGCATCTGATTGGCTGCGATGAGCATGACGCTGATGATGAAGGCCATGGCGAAAGCGCAGATCAGGCTCTTGCGCACACACGTCTGCCGGTTCTTCTTTTTGGGATGGACTGGAAATTGACACGGCACAAAAACACAGACAAGAGGAGACACAAAGGTCAGTTGTGAGTCAGTGCAATGTCAAGTAGAAAGCAGCCAAGACGGCAAACTACAGAAAATCCAATAGAGACACAAGCGTATGTGCTACCTACACTCTACCCTGGTCCTCAAACTCACATCATTCATGTTAGTGGTAATATGAGGTACCACATTAGGTAACTACTTAAGGCACCAGTTTGGTATATAATCATCCATCCATCCATCCATTTTCTAAGCCGCTTCTCAGGGTCCTCAGGGTCGCGAGGGGGTGCTGGGGCCTATCCCAGCGGTCATCGGGCGGAAGGCAGGATACACCTGGACAGGTCGCCAGTCCATCGCAGGGCAGGGTATATAATCAAATTTACACAATTTAATTTAATTTTATAGATGATTAGCCAAGATATGATCAAAAGTGCCAATACATTTCTGGCACCAGGTTGCTAATTGCTGCTGTTTTTATCTCTGTGATGAACGTTTGTCTAATTTTACAGATAGCAGTAAGTCACAGAATGTCAGAAACCCCATAACACGTCTATTTAAAATGACTTAAAGGTGCTTTAATCACGATTCAAAGTTCTCAACCTCTAGCAGTTAAACAGGTGAACTACAACAACATTGGAATGATTTTTATTTATTTATTTTTTTTGGTTTGCCTCCAATTCCAACCTATTAACACAAATCATGCTCCCAGAAGGTGCCAGTTAGAGTTCATTTAAAGTCCGCTAGCATGACTAAGGACCATCCTGACTTCACTCTCTAGTACTAAGGTTGGCTGTTTATTCCAGGTGCTGCTTTCAGTATTTAAATTATAGATGATAAGTGTATGTCATTGGTTGGCTAGTGTAGTGGTTAACACCTCTGCCTTCTACGCTGTAGACTGGGGTTCAAGCCCCCTACACTATACCAATAAGGATCCTTGGGCAAGACTCCTAACACCACCTTGGCCTCCCTGTGTAAAATGATCAAATTGTAAGTCGCTCTGGATAAAAGCGTCAGCCAAATGCTGTAAATGTAATGCCATTATGCCATTATGGGGATCAAAATACTTGCTATGGCTTACATCCCAATAGAGCACAGTGAACACCCTGGCTGTAGGCTAGTTTATCTGGAGGTGGTGCTTTCAGGAACCCAGGAAAAGGTATAGGCATAAGGAGAGGTTTATAATACTGCCCTAAGTATTGACTCTGAGTACATTGCTCTGAGCGATACAGAATTACTTGATTTGTTATTTAAATTTAACAGTTCAGTGCTTTATACATATTGCATTTACATTCCTGCCCACAGAAGCTAATTATGAGTGACCTTCACATTTAATAATTCTCTTCATTTTGGAAAAGCACCAGCGTTGATTCCTGTTTTAGCATCAGATTCCTGTCATTACTTTTTTCGGTGGCACTGTGTGGTGCCGAGGAGTGTCTTATAAAATCACTGACAGGGGGTGGACCAAGATAGGAGTGTCTAATAAGAGTGGACAGTGAGTGGACACAGTGTTTGGATCAGTGGACAGTGTCTGATCCACTTGAACCAGCACAACACACACTAACATACCACCACCACATCAGCGTCAACGCAGTGCTGAGAATAATTCACCACTCAAATAATACCTGCCCTGAGGTGGGTCTGTGGGGGGTGTAGAAACAAGAAGATGGTTTTAACCGTGTGTTCTATAGATTTTCATCTCTTGTAGCTTTAAGTGTGTGATGATTAGTGGGGTTGTCATTATGTGTGATTACAGAGGCACAAATCAGACATCACACATATCTTGGCTGATTGACCACATCTGAGGTCAGACTATTCCTCTTAACTCTGCTCTGTCCAAATAGAGGCTAAAGGGCGCTTCTCCACAGGAGAAAAGCCAGGATAGGGACAAAAATGGAAGTCCACATGGGGCACCTGTGGCTTCACTGGCAGTGCCACACAAGTGTCTGGGGCCAACCAGGGATCCAGGCTGAGAACAGAGTGGTGGTTATTAGACAGATTGCATGGCAGCCTCACTCTGTGATCATCCCTTTCCACTCCAGTCCTCCTTGGGCACAGAGCAGCAAGTCAGCAAGTCTCTCTGCCTGCAGCCAATCCATGGCCTGGTTACGGTGGAGGCATGATAATCAGTGAACACAGGCGCCCTGTTTTTGCCTATATGTATCTATGAGTATGAGAACAGCTGACAAGAACTTGTTCCTGGCCCCATTCCCCCACAGCAGGCTGCCTTTCTATGTTTAATTTTCCATAATTTAATCTACACTTATAGCTCATGAATGCTGGGTTAAGAATGATTAAGCATCATATTTTCACTCAATCAGCAATATTCCTTACAATACTACATTTACATTTACAGCATTTGGCTGACGCTCTTATCCAGAGCCACTTAAAACTTGATTGTTTTACACAGGGAGGCCAAGGTGGTGTTAGGAGTCTTGCCCAAGGACTCTTATTGGTATAGTGTAGGGTGGTTACCCAGGCGGGGCACTGAACCCCAGTCTACAGCATAGAAGGCAAAGGTGTGACCCACTACACTACACTAGAACATGTATACACACATGCATACACACCAGTACTAGAACATGTTCTTTTACAGTGTAATGATCACATTTTGTGTTGAAAAAGATGAGCAGTTACTGTCACAGTAAATAGATAAAACATTCTTGTTCTTGGCCATATGTGTTTCCAGGGCTTCTGCCTAGTCCAGGTGATATCATGAATGATTGATGCTGGCACAGGGCTTCCAGCAGAAGGTGTGCATGAGTGAGCTATTAGGGCAGCGGGCATCTGCTGCTGCTCACAAGCTGCAGAGTTATTGTGCAGGAAGAGTATGGAAGGATGTCTCTGATCACTTTAGCAGGTCTGGCTGACACTCTGTGCTGTGTGTTCCGCACTGAAAGCCTTAAGAGCTTCCCGAAAAATCTCATTTACACTCTTTAGTACAAAATCTACTACATACATTTAGATGTGCTCCATGCGTTTCTCTCTAATTTCTTCCCTAGAGATCTAGGGGAAAATGTCCACTAGACTCCACTAGATGAGAGTCCATCTCTCAAACCTATAACTGCACTGAGCCCATTTCCACCAGCTTGCCCTATTGGACCAATTACTGTCCTAATAAGACTTTTCTTAAGACATTTTTCAGGTATAAATATGAATATGTATTCCCACAGGGCCACACATTTATTTTTATGCTGCTCTTGTTATTATTATTATTATTATTATTATTATATTTACTTGTTCTTGTTCTTGAAGTCATGTCATGAAGCAAAAGCTGTCTATACATGTGTGCTTTAAATGTGAACTCATCTGTAGTAATTTTAACGATTATTTGTAAGAGAAATTGCTCAGAGAAATCGTTTGTCCCTGCAAACATCAATAAAGGCAAGAGATTTTCACCTAGATGTTTTACTTGCCCTGAACAATCAGACAAACATTAATGCTGAGCCCTGCCTGTTCCCTCACTTTGTGAGCATCGGTGCAATAAATAGTTTTCCCAGGACAAGCATCTGCACTGGCTATTGGTGCATGTGTGCCTTTTACAGGCCCTCTGGGTCTGGGTTGTTTAAAGAGCAATGCAAAAAAAAAATGCGATGTGGCTAACGAGCTACTGGAACAGCAAGACAGGGTGTCTATCTTTTATTTCTCTGACTGTCAAAAGGCTCAGCAGCAAGCCTTTAAGTTCAAGCTGGAAGATTGGCAGGAACTGTATATAGTGAACAAACAGTCGAGCCTTTTGAAGAGCACAAAGACACCCAGCACGTACTATTCAAATCAAGAGCATCAGACTGACGTATTTAAAAACAGACTGACCCTCAGCCAGTTCATTCAGCCAGTGCAGATGTTGACAAGCCTCCTGCCAGAAACGTCATTCAGAACAGGGAAACGCTTACACCCTCAACATGCCAGGAACTGACCGTGTTTATTCCCTCTTCACATGTTCATGGGTGAAGGCAGGATTATTCTTAGAGCTGAGTTTCAGGCTGGAATTGTTCTGAGCCAGATGTGGCCTTGTGTCCAAACCGTGAGTCCTATTTCTTCTACATTATTAGTAGAAGGCATGCCGAAACTTTGTCCGGTAATAAACTCGCACGCCACTGATGGCCTGTAAGGCATAGAACACATTTATAAAAACGGGTGGACCCTTCATTTAACTGCTTCAGCAAGTCTTTATGTACTGTAGTAAATTCTTCTGTGACTCTGGACTAGAGGGACCTTCAGCTTGACACGGGTGGCCCTGGGAGAGAAGGAGTGACTTTCCCCTCATAAATATGGAAAGGAGCTGCTCAGGCCAGGTTCTTTAATTTCCTCCTCCTGTTTTAATAACTCTGAAAAGTTGGAGAATATTCTGGCTCAAGCTGCAGATCTCAGAGCACATGGGCCATGAATGTGCCATGAAAGGCCTACATAAGGAATGGATTCTCTATTGTCATTATTAGGAATGGTCAGCCACGAGGTGAAAGTAGCACGGCACACCAGTGAGGTGGTAATATTATATAAGAGATCTTTGTTTCCAACGGCCTAATTCGGACTACGAGAGCATGTTATGCTTTTTTGACATTAACTGCCCATTTAAAAGCATCTATAAGCAAAGCTGGATATCATGTCCCCACTTACTTAATGGGTATTCAATTTGTATGAACATTCAAGGACACACTCACCTCCTTCAAACTCTGTCTGGCAGTTGCCTGAATTCTCATTCAGGCTCTCCTCCTCGTTAATGATGATGTTTTCGATGTCCTTCATCGTGAGGTGGTCCCGGAAGGCGTGGAACAGAATGTGCTTGAGCTCCTCCAATGTTATCCGCTGCATGTCGAACTGCAAAACAGGAGGTGAACAACATCAGGGACCGTATTCAATAAAACCTTGACATCTCAGGGTTTCAGGGAGGCAAGGCAAAAAAAAAAAACATTGAACTGTCACTGTCAACACAGCAGCCTGAGTCAATATCTGGAGATTTTTTTTTTTTGAATGCATTCACGAGGCTTACGCATTCAAACTGAAAGGACTCCTTCAAGGCTTCCTAATCAAGGAAGGTTGAATATATGAATAGAACATGCTAGCTGGACTCAAGGATCTTCAACCACATTCAGTTCTTCCTCTTTTCTCCTTTTCTGCCCATTCAGTAAATAAAATTACAGCTCCTGTGCAGAGCTGTAAACTGCTCAAGTTTCACAGGGTTTCCTAAAAACAACCAAGTGGTGAAAACTGCAAACACCCATGGAGTTAAACTGAAGTCTGCCCTGGTCTCAGGCTGCACGATCTGTGGCATTTGCAAATGACAGTGAGAAATTATAGCCATCTGTGCATTTCCTGCTAAACCTATGTTCTATATCTTGCACAGACTTTTTCTCTGTCACCTGTATGAAACTTTGCTTATGTACCATATTTATTTAATCACAGAGGCATCATCCATCGTGCGAACGGATTTTTCAGGGAGAGGTAATTACAATGCTGGCGGATCAGCGCAACGCCTTATTTACAAAGCTGTCAGGTTAAAGGATAAACAGTCATTTCGGAAACGGAGAGACAACAGTGCCGTTGGTGACAAGTTAACACACCACATCATCGAGCCTTTTACGGATAGGAAATTAAGCACTACAACAGAGCGCGCCAAATTAAACTTTACTTTTCATTTAAATTTCCCAGCAACAGAGACAATCTGGGGCAAACAGAGGAAATAATTCCGTGCGGTAACATAAGGAAGGTTCAGTGTCTAGTTTTGGAGTGCTGAAGAAAAATGGATGCAGGGCCAAGCTGCTGTTTTATGAGGCTCATAAGGACACACAACAGGATATTATAATAGTTGGCAAACTAATAAATCTGACAAGCTATAAACTATTATAGCCACAGTATGCACAGTGCCGCTGTAAGTTATCATTTTACTGCACTTTTTGCAAGGCAGTAGAAATGAGACAAAAGAAGTTATATCACTTAAACCTCAACCACGACTTTATTTACAGTGCAACGTGTGTTAGTGTGACTTTGAGCAATGTTATAAGTACAATACCAGTCAAGCGCTGGGATACATCGACCTCACAGACGGGTTTTTCCACACTGTAGAATCACGACATCAACACTTTAAAATAACAAATGCAATTATGCAGTGACCATTGATAAAGCAAAGCTCTCAAATAGTGTAGATTCCTCAAAGCACTTCCACTTTGCTTTGATGCAGCTTTGCACACTCTTGCCATTAGTTAAAGCAGCTTCAGATGCAGACACCTGTCATGCTTCTTCAACAGAACTGAAGAAGTTCCACGCATGCTGGGTAAATTCGTGTTGCCATTAAACACAAAGCTATTCATTTACATTTACGGCATTTGGCTGACGCTCTTATCCAGAGCGACTTACAATTTGATCATTTTATACATGTAGGCGGAGGTGGTGTTGGGAGTCTTGCCCAAGGACCCTTATTGGTATAGTGGAGGGTGCTTACCCAGGTGGGGGATTGAACCCTAGTCTACAGCGTAGAAGGCAGAGCTGACCACCCCAGAGTCCCGATCTCACCATTAGTAAATGTTTTGGGATCACTTGGGATTGTTAGAAGCAGAATATGCAACCAACTTCTCAGACTGAACTTTGGAGGTGTGGAAAAATATTCCTGCAGATTTCTTTGAAACACTGAAAGCAATCTGGAACAAACTAAAAAGAATGGAAGCTGTAATAAAGGCAAAAGGTGGGCACATTAAACAATGAAGAAAAAAACATTAATTATTGAGACTTTTGTACAATTTTCTCCTTTAGTCCTGATTAATTTATACTTAATAGCCATGTTGTCTAAAAATGTAATAATCAAGGGCGTTCGATCCAAATTCTGGATCGCTCCTGAAGGCCTGACCAGCACTGCTCCTATTCATTACTTCTGTGATTTAATGGGCAGATTTGACAGTGAAGGAGCAGACAGGGAAATCTCCTATCAACACTGAAATATTATTGGCATCTGGAATAATTTCCTAAGGCTGAAAAAGAGGCGAACATGCAACAGAAACAATCAAGGACAATCAATATGATGACAACTTGGCTAGGCTGCCATTGAGTTTTCCAAAAGGAAAAATGTTGAACAGATGTTTTCTTCAGCTATTCCTAAAGACGATTAAAAAAAGAACTAAATATCAGGGCTCAAGGTTCCAAACAGCTTTCTGACACCACACATAATGCTTACTCACCCAACAGATATGCAAATCCAAAAAGATGAACAATCTGGACTTATTCAAAAATGTATTCAACACTACCAATGCTTGTATAATCGAGTAAGAGTCACATTCAGATTCAGTGATACTCTTTTTTTTTTTTAATCCCACAAACGGGGAAATTCCACCTCCACATTTAACCCATCCGTGAAGTGGAACACCACATACACACTAGTGAACACACACACTAGGGGGCAGTGAGCACACTTGCCCAGAGCGGTGGGCAGCCCTATCCATGGCACCTGGGGAGCAGTTGGGGGTTAGGTGTCTTTGCTCAAGGACACCTCAGTCATGGACTGTTGGTCCTGGGGATTGAACCGGCAACATTCGGTCACAGGGCCAGGTCCCTAACCTCCAGCCCACGACTGCCCCATGCAGTCAAGATTCCCGTATTTGGGGAATTTGCAATGGCAGAGCCTCGCCCTGGGTGAACCACCCTCGTGATCACGGTGTCGCCCCTGCCAGGTAAGTATATTAAATATATCATACCATATTTTATTGTATTGCACTGTGTAGTGTAGTGTGGTGTATTGCACTGTTCTGTGTTCAGCTCTGCTCCTTTTCTCTCTGTATCTACAGTGACTGTGTCTCTATCAGTATCTGAGCTCAGGACCGTCTTTCTCTCTAACCTGCTGGTCACTAGCAGAGACACTTTCTCTAGACAGACTGAGCTCTTCTTGTAAGTCGCTCTGGATAAGAGCGTCTGCTAAATGCTGTAAATGTAAATGTAAGTGCCTCAGACCCCTTGGCAAAAAAGAACCAGATGTTTGAAATCACTGTTTCAAAAGTTTGGAATCAATTTTTAACAAAATAAAAGCAATTTAGATGCAGATGATTATAATGTCAGTCCTGAGCAACTTCACAGGTTTCAAATAATAAGTCGGACACTAGGAAGCTGTAAATAAAACTAAAGGAATTTTACAACATTCAAAATGACTGAGAAAGCTGTCGAGTTATCCATCGAGAACTGACTTAAATTAATGAACAGAATATTTCAAGAGTAGATTATTACAGTATATTATCATTTATTCACTTTTTTGTTCACAGAATTCTCAAAGTATTTAATAAAACATCTAAAAACACCTTTTTGGTAAATATTATATGAATTGTTTTTGTACTACTGTTAGAAAACAAGTCATTTTAACCAATGAACATCACGATGGACAATATCAGCTGCATTCTTTTAAAGCAGCACTATGTAATATTTGGGGATTTGAAGACCTCTGTGTGTCAGACAGATTCGCAGACGCTCGCAGATAAGATGAGGTGATTTTAATGGTCCACACGGTACAAAGGGTAAAACACAGCTCACAATGGAAAGTCCAGTCCAATAATCCAAAACACGAAGCAATCCAAAAAAGGGCAACAGTACCAAAGGGGCACAACACAAATCATACACGGGTAAACTCGTCCAACGGTCGATACACGAAATACACCAAACTGTAGTATCTTCTGCCTTGATTGGTGCCGCTGCTCACCAGCCTTCTGGACCGGTTTGACCACCACTGAGCTTCTTGCTGTACAGCGCTGTGCAGTCCTCACCCTCAGATCTTCTCTTTCCCACTTTACTATAAAACTTCATACTAATAATGTTTGCTGTCCAGTGTCGACCAGAGGATGATGGGTTCCCCTTCTGAGTCTTGGTTCCTCTCAAAGTTTCTTCCTCTTTTAGGGAGTTTTTCCTGGCCACCATCGCCGCTGGCTTCCTCATGGGGGCTCGGACCCGGATTTTCTTTCTTCTTTTCTCTTCTCTCTGTAATACTGATTGTTCTGTAAAGCTGCTTTGTGACAACACCTGTTGTAAAAAGCTCTATAGAAATAAATTTTGCTTGCTTGCTTGCTTGCTAGTATCAGAGAACGCTCAGTGATTGTCTAAACCTGTTCTCAACCTGATTCCCTGCTTAAATATCAGTAGAGGATGAACATCAGGTGTAAGGAGTTCAATAATCAGGCGACTGAGAGCGCTGATAGGTGCGTGGGGAAACCACGTGATCAGTCTGTGAATCCTGGGGGTTGGAGTTTTCTAAGACGGAGTCCCCTAGCACATGATCGATCACGTGGTCTCCCCTAGCCCTCTGGGAGATGAAGTCCAGCTCCTTCGCTGAATGCATGACACTCTGGCGCAAATGTGTAACTGAGGAACATTTTGTACTGCCGGTTGTGCTTTCGACCCCCACCAGGGGATGAATCTGATGGTTCCGAGCTTGAACAAGACAGCTTTCAAAACCTGGTGAAGAATGTGTTTCTGCGAGGACGCGAGGGAATCGTCTGCTATTGTGATCTTCATCAGTATAATGTTAGTTTTGCATTTGAGACCTAAACAGGGAGCCAGACCTTTGTTTTGGGTTTAATGTCATCCAGTACGCTCCCAAAGCTGTGCCTCCCGCATCAGAGCTGAAGACTCATTAGTAGGTTGTTCAGAAACACAGATAAAACAATCATTTTTTGTCATCCAGTATTTGCTCAAAACATCATGATAGTGTCGAATTGTGAATTGAGTCTACAAACCAGGTAAAACTGACAGCTTTCCCTGGAGAATGACAGCATTTGCCATGTAAAGCAGGGTGGGAGTGCTGGGAGCTGGGACTGCTCTGGGCATTTGGTGAGGTGGTGCAAACCTCAGTGGCACTGATGTGACCTTTGGCCAAACCACAGCTGAACAAGCGCCATAACTTGGGGTCATTTTTGCCCCTGTGGTCAGCTACGGAGCAGTGGACTACCTCAGCCAGCAACCTTGTGGGTAGATAGCAAATTCCACTTTCTTTTCAGACTCATGCTTTTTCTTCTTCAAAACTGTGGAGGGCGATTATATATCAGGAACAGAAGTAAGAATGACCTTCAAGGCTTAATAGTAGAACTGGAGGAAATGACCAATCTCTGAAAAGGTGACTGTGTGTGTATGTGTGTGTATGTGTGTGTATGTCAGAGCACAGCAAGGCACACTGGTGCACGATCTCTTCTCTGCTTTGTGTTTTAACCTGTGGAACGTGTAGCCATAAGTGAACCGAACCACCACAGAATCACAACGTTCAGGGCCTTCACAAAGCCAAGGCTTTGGAACTGAGTTAACAGCTTTCTATGTTCTACTCCACTGCACTGATGCTTTAACAATGTGCAAATCAGAGAGAGAACATCCACCTCCACTTCAACAGAATTCGCAGACAATTCCCATCTGCCTTTTTGCACGGTTGCAGGAACAACTGACGAACGTGCTACCTTCAGAATTATGTCACAGCGTTCATCAGCACTTAAACCTTTCAGTTGCTCAAACCATCTTTGGGCCAAAAGGTTTTCAACAAGTGCTTAAGAACATTTGGAAGACTGTCAAATCACACACACACACACACACACACACACACACACACACACACACAAACACACATCTTCTAAACCGCTTCTCCTTCTGGGTCACGGGGGGTGCTGGAGCCTATCCCAGCGGGTTATCAGGCGGAAGGCAGGATACACCTCAGACTGTCAAACCATTAATCTTCAAATCAGTGAGGATACTTTGCTGAACATGAAGCTGAGAGTCGCAAAATACAACTAAAGTATTAATTTTATGTTGACAAAACAACTGCATGTAATTTGTAATGACGTTTTTATTATGTTGACTAAATGTTTGCATATACTTGTTTAGCTAAGTAACTGTGAAAATCAAATTTGGAATATATCAAAAGAAGGGAAACTGGATGGGCAGTAGATCAAACCTAGGCATGTGTAAAAGTCTTCAAGGTGCCAACATTTAGTTTTAGGTTTAGGTCTTTATTGTCATTGTCACAAGTACAATGAAATTTAAAGTGCCCTCCAGTCAGTGCATCACTCAAGAGTCTCTAAAATAATTTAGGTTAAAAAAGAAAATAAAATCAGCACTGCAGCGTTACCTAAACACACACCAGTATGGACTTACATCTACAGACATGCAGACTTTCTGTCATTGCATCGATACATTTTTTTTTGCAGCATTGAGGGTTGTTATTGCAGTTGCATTAATTGATCTGTACCGTCTGCCTGAAGGCAACAGTTCAAACAGAGCCCTGCTGGTGACATCCTGTATAAATAAAAATAATGCGTGGCCACCTCTTAAGTTAAGTGATACTTTTTTGATCCCAAACCGGGGAAATTCCACCTCCGCATTTAACCCATCCGTGAAGTGAAACACCACATACACACTAGGGGGCAGTGAGCACACACTAGGGAGCGGTGGGCAGCCCTATCCGCAGCGCCTGGCAAGCAGTTGGGGGTTAGGTGTCTTGCTCAAGGACACCTCAGTCATGGACTGTCGGCTCTGGGGATCGAACCGGCGACCTTCCAGTCACAGATCCCTAACCTCCAGCCCACGACTGCCCCCTAAGATAGGCATGGGAACAAGATCCTAATGCATGGATAGATTCATTTATTCATTTTATTCAGAATAAATAAATATGTGCATATATTGTACCTAATAAAGTGTCCAGATGTGCAAGACGCGCAGTGAGGTAAGCAGAAAGTGCTCTATGTGCAGCGCGCTGTCTATACGTGCAGATGAATAGATAAACACAAGATAAGCATGAGATTCAGACTCAGTCCTCCTCTCTCTCTCCACCCTTCTCTGCTGGCCCCCCTGGGAAGAGTTGAAGAGCCTGATGGCTCTGGGGACAAAGGATCTCCTGAATCTGTGGTTTGAGCAGCTCTGCGACAGCAACCTGCCACTAAACCTGCTCCTCCTGTCCATGACGATGGTGTGCAGTGGGTGGCCATCATCCTCCATAGTGGAGAGCAGTTTGTGTAGTGTCCTTGTCTCAGCCACCTTGACCACAGAGTCAAATTCCACACTGACCACTGACCCCGCTCGCCTGACCAGCGTCACCCGGCGTATCTCATCTCTCCTTTTTATGCTTCCTCCCCAGCACACCACAGCATAGAAAAGACAGCTGGCAACCATGGTCTGACAGAACATCTGCAGAAGCTTCCTACAGATGTTAAAGGACCTCAGCCTCCTCAGGAAGTACAGCCTGCTTTGACCCTTCCTGTACAGGATGTCTGTGTTGGCTGACCAGTCCAACCTGTGATCCAGTTGCAGCCCAAGATACCTGTAGGTCATTACCCTCTCCACTTCAAACCCCCTCAATAGAGATTGGCAGTGTGGGTGGCCTAACCCTGCGAAAGTAAGGCATGGTCTTGTTCCCATGCCTTACTAAGTCGTGGCCACAACTTAACTATTTAATTCCACGCATTATTTTTATTTATATGGGATGTTGCCCATTGTTTCATTGTATTTGCAAGCAAGTATGTTATACTTTGAACCTGTTGTGAGGAGCAGGAGACTGCGGCATCACTACCCAGGCTAGCTACTCTAGCTGAGATGAACCAGGATCATTAACACTCAAAATACAGCTGCTGTGTTTTGCCAATTAGCCTATCAAAAGACTTAAGAGGCAGCCTTCATTTCTCATCCAACACTTTTTTAATAATAAAACACATTCTTCTGTGCGCTGCAATACTTTTGTGCAACATCAGTGCTGTCACCCAGAAAGGTGAGCCTACAGCACTACATTATTTTTGGGCACTGTCCTTTTTTTGGTGTCGCTTTTCCTTCCCAGCGATTAAGTCATGAACTCTTACAGATATCCAAATATTACAATTGGTCCGAATGCACATTGTATTATGGTTGTACACACATTGTAACACCTCTGCCTTATACGCTGTAGACTGGGGTTCAGTCCCCCACCTGGGTAACCACCCTGCACTATACCAATAAGAGCCCCTGGGCAAGACTCCAAACACCACCTGTGTAAACCGATCAAATTGTACGTCGCTCTGGATAAGAGCGTCAGCCAAATGCCATAAATGTATTATACAACACTGTGGCCTGTCACTAATGCATGATTTATAACGTGCCTGTGAATAAAATAACTGGTCATTGGCCAAATACGCCAATCAGCAGATGCTAGAACTAATGTCGTAACTAATGCTAGAGCTAATATCCTGTGATGGTGAATTATTGACAGTTCTGTGTACTGAGCTTAGAGGAATTAGGGGTACAGCCTATCAGTCTGCATTGAGCTGTCGCTGTAGAACAGTATGGGGCATAACGACACGCTTCATGCTGAGCATCAGTCTGCTTAACACCAATTACCAACATGCTAATGGAACCCTGCTGCTGCGGCCCTCTGAAGCTGTGGCCATTCGCCCTATAGCCTGACCGCACGAGCTTTAGCATTTTTGTGTATATATTTTCAACGTCGTAAAAAATCTAAGAAAAAAATATGTACACAGACAGTAATTATGGACCATTTCGATTGGTCGTTATGAAATGTTTATGCAATGCAAAGGTCAGCCCGTATTTAAATTTTACACAGTTGAATTGGGTATGGCAGTTTAAATGTGTGTGTGTGTGTGTGTGTGTGTGTGTGTGTGTGTGTGTGTGTGTGTGTGTGTGTGTGTGTGTTTAAGGCAGAAAGAGAGGGAGGAGACAGTGAGAGCAAGTGAATAACTGAACAAGTAAATAATAAAAAGAATATTTGATAAATCTGAATTCATGAAATATACTGCGTTATATAAACTATACTGCAGTTTCGCTTTTATGGTGCTGTAGATTAATGTACCCTACTGCCACTCTTAACTGCATAAAGGAATGCAGAAATGAAACCTGACCCTTGAATAGATGGCCTGATTTCAGCTTCATCCCACAGCCACTCTCTTTTTCAGTCATCAATCACTGCTCAGACCATTTTTACAGCTACAGAACTCTGAGTCCATCTTGCCTAACATTTACCAGCCGGCAGTCTGACCTTGTTCGACCATGGCGTGACTTTATTCCCCGTACATCCACATGCCCCAATCAGGAGGATGGGAATGAAGTCTAATAAACTGTAACTTATGGCCACTGCTCTGGGCCAGGACTTTCACGAGGCCCAAGCACGCTAAATTCAGACTTCAGCTCTACAGGTCCATAGAGGCTGCCAACACCTCCGCTCTTGTACTGGTCATTGGCCCAAAACACTTATACAGTGACTGACGTCTCTGAGCAGACACGCTGACAGGAATACAAAGCAGCAATGAGCACCTGAAAAAACCGCACGCTACATCATTCTCTGGGCCAGTGCTGAGCTCCAGTCCTCCGAGACACAGTTTCCTCATTTCCAGAAGCCATTTAGCAAGCCACCCTGCGTCACAGCTCCACCATTACCAAGAGCAACCGACCAGAAACAGAATTAAGAAGACATGCCCTGCGGCATTTTTAAAGATTCCAACAGCGTACCAGTAAGAAAGCATCAAGGGAATGTGCTGAATTTGAGTCACATGGCTAACAGAAATGCACTGTAGGGTAGTTTTTTTTGTTATATGGTTTACATCACATCATCTATGTCTCAGAATGGTAGCCACAGTTTCTCTGTAAAAGACGATTCAATCCTGGAGGACTGAAGGAAGTTCAAGGAGTGCCTCAGAATGTGTTGAATTAGGTGCTCTAGAGCAGAACAAGCAGTGAAGAACTTTGATATGAAGCAAAGTTATCAAGCACAGGTGGAAGTCAACAGCACACCCAACTCAGCCTAATCAAGGCATGAAAGGCGTAATGATGCTAAATGACTTTACCATCCAGCAGTGGAGCAGGTTTTATTTAAACCTGGGGGCTGAGGGGGGTCAGTGTTAAGGCTAGGTTACCTTAGGGCATGTGGAAAAAAAAGAACAGACACATGGCAACCCTAACAGACATATGCAGGCAAACAGTTGTAGTGTTTTTCATCCAGGGAAGAGCTACAGCCTGCGGTAGACAGTGTTACATCATCTTACATTATGTCTCACATTATCATATCGTTGCTGTCAGAAGAAAACCTTGTGTCTCCAAAATGATAACTTTACAGGAGAAGGAAAAAACCTATTTTACTTTTAATGTAAGTCAATGGAACCAGATTTTTTTCCAAGTCATTTTAGGTCGTTTCTTTTTGTCCATTCATCATGAAATTTACACACAATGTAAAGGGCAACAGGCGTTTCCACATTATGTCAAAAACTGAAAAACGTCAAAAGTGGAGATACGAGGTTTTCTTCCAACAGCAACGATATGCAGGCTGCTTAGTTTACCTCATTTCTAGACATGCTTGACAGTCTTGAACATTGGAAGAGTGGAGTTTGCTCTGTCTTTTACAGGAAAGGAGCACGAAAGACACTGATTACATTACAAACACACACACGGACGGCGCATCGCTGCTGTCGGAACGAAACCTTGTATCTCCAAAATGGTAAGTTTACAGGAGAAGGAAAAAAACATACTTTACTTTTAATGTAAATCAAAGGAACTCTAATGTAAATCAATGGAACTCTAATGTAAATCAATGGGTCTTCTCCAAATAATTCTGGGCTGTTTCTTTTGGTCTATTCATCATGGAATTTACACACAATGTAAAGGACAACAGGCGTTTTCACGTTATGTCAAAAACTTGATGAATGACAGAAATGGAGATGCAAGGTTTAGTCCCAAAAGCAGCCATATGAGTGTGCAAAGAACAGAAAATATGGATTTAACCAAAGATCCTCACCTTTTATCATATATATATATATATATAACCATAGTTATAAAAGTCTAAAAATGATATGACGTAAATATATTGGGGGGGGTCATATTTAATATAATACATTATGCAACTTCAAAGACACCTCTAACATACTGTCTGATTTATGATTACGCCATGGGGAAATATCAACCAATGATTTTAACCAATAATGTCTGAATATTAAGATAAGATAAGATAAGATAAGATAAGATAATCCTTTATTAGTCCCACAGCGGGGAAATTGACAATATCCTCCAAACTTTTTTGGTATCTAATATCTTGACTGCGCTACTGATTCCTGAACAATACTTTTTCCAATACCTTTTAAATTACAAAACGAAAGTGGGCGGGCCCTAAACCATAAAGGAGAATGAGAACCATAAAAAAATCGCATCATGGCACAGAAGCATTCATGATTCATGATTCACGTTGGCTGGTTTCCTCATACTATCAGGGAGAGCCTGATATTGTCCTCTTGCTCTCTGGTGGTCTGAGCCTGGGCTTCTGGAAAGTCTCTTTGCAGTGATGTCTATTGCAGGACGTGCAGTCCAAATAAAACTGATAGAGGTGCCTTAAATCAAGGCGAACACTAAACTCTGCAGTTATACGGGTCCAACACCCCCCCCCCTATAAAACACCCCCCCCCCCCTCCCCCCCCTGGATAAAATGTGTACCAACAATCTGCCTGAGCATTTTCTAGCACACACTGTGCACATATTAATTGTACAGGCGTGTCTGGTAAATTTATGGATGAGGAGCACTTTAATCTGATAGAGCCCCCATTGAAAAAAGAAGCCCCAAGTGCAAGAGTTATGATGTGCCAGGCTGCCTGGCTAAGCCCTGGATAAGAGTGCACCACATGTCCTTGTTATTCAAGCTCAGCTCAGCAACAATATTGATCCCAATCTCTTAACAGCCTCCATTATGCAACAGGACCAAGCCACCCCCTCCCTTCACTCCCTCAAAGCTATAATTTATGGCTCCATTATCAAAACTTACCAACATGTCAAAGAGTGGTGTGTTAATAAAAGCGATTGCATTAGCATAGCATGTGCTAATAGCCCTGCGGTGACGGGGGGACGGGGACTAGAGAAAGAGCTGCCACTGACAAGCAAAAGGACACTGTTTCACAGACTAGAAGGACAAAATAGGTGCCAGCCTTACACTGTACAAAAAGAGAAATTTTGTCTTGTAAGGTTTTATCAAACTATGCGACTGTATTGGCCAGATAAAGGTGCCCAAACCGTGCATCCACCGGAGTAAGTTGGTTGGTTAGTGTAGTGGGTAACACCTCTGCCTTCTACGCTGTAGACTGGGGTTCAATGCCCCACCTGGGTAAACACCCTACACTACACCAATAAGAGTCCTTGGGCAAGACTCCCAACACCGCCTTCACCAACCTGTGTATAATGATCAAACTGTAAGTCGCTCTGGATAAGAGCGTCGGCCAAATGCCGTAAATGTAAAGTTGACCTATTGATGTAACGCTTCTTTTAGCAAGCATAATAAAGGAAGACAAACGTGGACATGAACTGTAGTCATCGACAGTAGACCTCGTGACATAACTGTGACATCATTCTGAAGGTTGCACGTTCGTCAGATGTTCCTTTAGTTTTTTTTTGTTTAGTTTTTTTCCCCCAATACCGAAACAGTTATTGAAAACTTGAAAGTTGGCCAGTGTTGATATTGAGCCAATATGCCTTCTTCTTCTTTTTTCAAAATTAATGAGCTTTAAAATGAGCTTTTTAAAACCGAAGCACTTATGATGAGCATCTTAAAGGACTCTGTAAGCAGTAGACCTCGCTGAAAAACATGGCTTGGATGAGTGATGTAAGAAAACATTTCACAAGTGTTCCTTGTATTAGTTTTTCTCATATATCTGGGTCCTGATTTAAAGTGTGTGTGTGTGTGTGTGTGTGTTTGGGGGTGGGGGGTGGGGGGGGGGGGGGGGTGTTGGGGTGCTGTCCCCAGGGTTTTCTGTGAAACTTTGGTATTTAAGGTGGCAACAGTCATGAAGATGCTGAGAAAATCAGCATAGAGTTTTCATTTTAGGCTGTTTGAACAAATGTGATAGGCATGATGCAATAGGCAAGTGTGTTACCCAACAACCAATATATGATGGGAATTTCACCCAGTGTGTTACATATTATGGGATCCCCGGATCCTACCTGCTCAAAACTACATAATTTTTTATGCTGACAACGGCTGCAGCTGACCACAGCATACGTGCTGTGTTTTAAGCTTGTTTACAATAAAAGCCAGATATAGTCACTAAATCATGAACATCTACCAAACAAACATGTCATTACACTTCATTGTTTAATGCAGAAACCTTGTAATTCGATGTGTAGTCACTTTTTCTTTAAACCCATTTTGCTTCCACTAAGCCAAGTAAGGCCACTAAAGCTTTATGGATGTGACACAGAATCGAGCAGCATGTAGAATCATTTGCTTTCCGTAAAGTAGAAATTGGACAAAACAGCAGCGACTTTTCACAATTTCTTGCATGGTTGATAATATACCAATGTGCAATGGCAGGTCCAGGTACAGGGAATAAATTGGAAGTGATTATTCAGACAGATCAGTCTGCTAGTGTGAGATGAACTTCCCTCATAAATCTTCTAATGTAGCTCCTGAGTGACTGGGGGCGTTCCTTGATTCTCCATCACGCTCGTCTTTTTCTGAAACTAACCGCATGCATGTACAGCTGTTAGAATCTTCCGTCTTGTAGCTCGCTTTAGGCACTAACAGAGCTCAGATCTGTCGTATGAGTCAGGGAGTCTTTCAGTCTCCAAAGTTGCAAAAATGTTTTCGACCGTTTTTTGACTTATTGCTGGTCTCTTTTATTACATTACTGACATTTTGAGGCATTAATTGGACATTTATACCCTGTCCAATAGGATAACATCAACATGATTACACTAATTTACACTTATTTCTTATGCAATTTAATTTCCATTTTCGAACTCGATAAGAATATGAACATGTTCTTGAACAACCACACATCACTAGAATGGCCCTCATGTCGTGCAGTACTGCCCGGAGGTGAAGTGGCTGTAAGAGCATTCCACTGACGCTGAAGCATGGAAAGAAACAGGCCTCGCCCAGCCAATGCTAGGTTAATGTGGGTGACTGTCAGTGTTGCCAGATTGCACAGATTCCTGCCAAACCGTGAGGGTTTTGGTTGGATAAGGTGGGGTGAAAAGTGTTTTTATGGCTGGACAAAATTTGGGATGGTTTGTCATTATTTTGCCAGTATTTTAAAAAAGTACTGATTAATTCTGCAGCTGTGATGTGAATAGGCCTAACCTCTCCTTACACTCAGTTATCAAAACGTCCTGACTGACATCAGCAGTTAACATACCCAGTTTATTACTGACATAATAGATGTGCGTTTGTGTCAAAAAAAATATAATATATATATAGCTCAATCAGCATTACTGATGAAGTGTATCAGACTTAATAAAATGTTATATATGATATTGATATGATGTTGGGCTCTAATACACATGAAGCTGTTTGCTGTCTGAAAGTACAGAAGGCTCCATATGTTTCAACGGAGCCCTGGCTGGAAAGAGAAGCCTCTGTGTGCGTCGACGGAGCCCGAGTTTGGGGCTCTGGGGTCCCAGGGGAGAGATGGGACCCTCACTTTAGAATAAGCTGAAGCTATTATAATAGGAACCAGATGTGAGCTACACCTTAAAGACCAAAACAACTGGGGTAATTTCTGCTCCTGAAGAGACTGGGCAGAGAACATTTGGCACGTTTCTCTCCAAGCTGGTTCGTCAAAGCTTCATCCTGACTTCGATCTCTAAATGCAAATAAACTTCTTTTTCATGCAAGAGACGGGTGTCACCGAAGAGTTTCTTCCTTCACCTTCACAGCATCGCTACTGAAATAAACTACACTGACTATACACAGTTCTGCTGCAGAAGGAAACTGGAAGGGAAAGAAGGAAATTCACTAATAAACAGAAGGAAATTCACTATTGCTTTTCTGATTGCATGGGCTCATGGATCCTATCATATGCAGCACACTAAAAATGTTCCTACTTTGAAACATTGAAGTTTTTAATGCTTTTCCTGAAGTTCCTTTTATAGACATTTCTCAGTCGTCCAACACAGACACTAAAATTACGTACAAAGCTTTTCTTCGTGAACTCGTTTGTTTTAAAGATCGACGCTGCCACCAAGCAACACCAAAGACGTATCTGCAAATTTTTGAAGGCAAGACGTCAGCGGTCAATACATCATTATCTATTATTGATTAAATGCTTATGATTATGTTTAAAATGACCTTACTCTGGTATTAGTGTATACTTCCTGCATTTTGGTAGGTTTTGAACATTTTTTGGCTGGAAACTATGGAAGCAATCTGGCAACCTTGGATACTGTTGAGAACAAGCTGTCTATGCATAGATATCCACACGAAAGTCAGCAGGTCAGAGCTGCTCTTCTATTCATATGAGGTCATGACACTGCTCACACTGTAAGACATCATCAATTAATCAGAACGTCTGACAGCTCATCCAACGCCTTTGTGTGGCATTGTTTACCCCTCACACTGAAAAAACAGCATTCGATCCCGATACGATTCAGCCATGACTCGGAAAATCTGCCGGCAACTGGAAGATTATGTCACATCCATACAGCATAAGCTCAGCATCAGCTATTAGCCCAGACCTCAGCCTCAGAACTTAGTTCGTTCTCATTATGCGCAAAGTGACCCAGGGCACATGGCTTGTGTCAAACTTATGAGCTGACAATGCTGTCATATCAAATAGGCTGCAGCTGCGCTCACAAGGTGTCCTCTGCCTCGCTCCCTCCGTGCTTCTCTGTCCTTTTCCTTTGTTATTTAGTCGCCGAATCCAGACGGCTGCTCGGCCGGGCCTCCACCGCTGAGTCCGGACTGCAAATCAGCATGACCTTTCTGTGGTACAGCAGCTCAAAGCCTGTTCCAAGCATGAATTCCCTAGAATCTCTACGAATTCCCTTAATTAGCTGAAAATGTAACCAACAGTTTCCCCAATTTGCTAAGCATATAAATACAGTGGAACAGTTTATATAAAGGGATGCACTGAAATTTCGGCCAATGAAAACATTTTATAGCAGCGCTTTCGGCTGAAAGAGGAGAAAAAGTGGGTGAAGAAGTAAAAGTTTATGTCAGTCTAAAATGAAGTGTCGATATCTAACACTCTCGAATATGACAGCTTTAAGTACTGTTTATCTGACGGTCTCGGTTGGTGGTCTACCAGCTCTTTTGGAAACTGGAAACTCAGTTTTGGAAAATGAATGACATACACATAATGGCTGCTTTGGCAGGGAATTAAACAAACCAAGGTCTATGACTTCTGAGGTTTAATTGGATTGTGTGTGGTCAGGCACTTTAGTTATAAAAACCTAGTGACTAACTTTATTAGCACAAAGGTAACTTAACATAGATGTACTCTGAATAACACATATTGCACAACACAAACGCTACAAACCTCATGAAGCTCTTTACAGTAATCAACAACACTTTGGCTGTTTACAAATAAAATGATAAACAGTCGTCTATATATGCACTATGACTATATGCAAATGAGCCCCTAAGCTAATCAGCACAGCACAGTCCCTTGCACACCAACTGCAGCGGACGCAACACTATAATTTCACACAAACCCATGAGTTTTTTTCTTCTCGTGTCAAAAAACAAGTGTTGGAACTGTTCAAAGGCTTGAGTTGCTCCAGGCAACGCAGGGCTCCTTAAGTTAGTGCAGCTCACACTAGTTTCAAAGAGCATACATTCTAACCAGCAAGCAGCCATCCCATTAGCTATTAATAAACATGAATCGTGAATCCATCAGCAAGAGGAAACGTCTCTCTTTTAACTACAAGAGCTGAAACTCCAGAGTTGAGTCACTCATTAAACTCAATCAGTGCACAGATTCTTCTGGGACAGTCTCTGAATCTGCCAGCGTTACACATATAATGTTACTGTATGGCTGAAACGACTACACGGCTGTCATCCTTTGGCTTTAATGCTTCCCTGTCCAGCGAGAGTCCCCACACCGCCCTATTTCCATATCTGAAATTAAAATCTGCTCCCCTGCTTTCATATGCATGCCGCCCGTGACACTGAAGACAGTGCTGCCACCGCATGCATGTAAATTCACAACGCCTCCTCTGCCATCCACCCAGATGGAGTGTAGGCCACCGCATTACTCTACACGCATTTGTAAAGGGACGGTTCAGCAGGTTGGTTCTGTTTTCAGTCAGATACAGTTGTTTCTTGCATCTGTGTGGAGGAATTCCATATGGCTACTGCAAAGCAACCGTCCTTACCAGGAGGGAACGGTTGCCACTGGACTTCATAAGGATTCAAATAGACGAGCTCAACTTTCAGGCAAATTCAGTTCAGATCATCACAATTTGATTTCCATCTGGAGAAACCAGGTACAATAGATACAGCTGGAATATGCAGTTTCTAATGGAATTTGCATTATGATATACACGCTGAAGTGTTGGAACCAGGCCTGAGCACAGTTCTTTTTTGGGGGGGTCACAGGCTCAAGAGGAAAAAAGGGCAATATGAACTTGAATTAAACACAATTTAATTCACTGTATATTGCAATCAAACTTCTAGAGAGAGCTGATGTTACTGTCTGTGCATGGATGTACACGCCGGTCACCAGCAGTACTGAAGTGTTACTCACTACACTATTTAACCACAATTTAGTTTGCAGTTATAGCTCTCCTTAAGAGCAGCAGAGCCTCATATGATTCGCTGTTTTTTTATAATGACGAAAATGTAGTGTTGCAAATTATTATTGCCAACACTGGTTTTTGTTCAAAACAACTACATGTGATGATTTCTTCAAGATTTTTATTGTTTGGAATTTCTAACGCTGTGGTGAGACATGACAGGTCGAGCCACTGAAGAGAACAGTGACATGTTGCTCATGAACCAGTCGGCTCTTTTAGGTGAACGTTGGGAGCTGACTCACATTGAAGAGCTGATTTTTATTCTTTTAGAAATCAAGACAAATCAAAGAAGTAGACCTTCTAACATTGTAGCTGAAATCACATGGCTCCTGAATTTCCCCATTATTATCCCCATCATCTGCTGTTTTTGTGTTGGTCTGTCTCATTTCGTTTATCGTGGTTTTCGTGTAATTCTTTTGAAGTGAGCCTCACTGGTTCTTCTGATTTTTGCCTTTAACTATCCTTTGCTTGATGACCGATTGACGGATTTAAAACTGCTTTCGGACCATCGGTCTTGTGATTTCGGCATTTTGAAATTCTTCCACTAAAGCTAATTAATGTCTGACTCGATTAAAGTTTGTAAGCAAAAAAAAAATGCAATATTGTTAAAAAATATTAAATTAATACGAAATACACTGATTATAAGGCATATTGGAGTTGAATGGAAGCTAAATGATAGATAATATTGCTAACAGCTAATTTTACAAACAAATCTAGAACAATGAAGCGTTTGGCTCAATTGGCCCAACAAAAGAGCACAACTGGCCTCGCTCTCTGGGTGGGTACGAAGGCCCTGCCTCTCCCCCCATCACTCAGCGAGATGTTGGTCAGTGCAGGAGTCTGTTAGTTGACGTAGTAGAATTGGCGCTTTCCTCCGAGCACGTTCAACTGTCCAATGATGTTGCGTGAGCGTCAGTTTGAAAAGATGCAATGTTCCTGCCCAACTTTTTGCCCAAGCTGCTATAGCTGCATTTTCATTCATGGATTTTATGTGTATCTTGGCATATTACACATTCTTGTGGTTAAAAAATAAATATATTCATAAAATGAAAAGAACAGCATTGGGAAGCCGCTCACGCCATACTTCCCAAAGTGCTTTTACAGACATGACACAGAGTTTTACTCTCTTGTACAGAGCTGATGGAATCGCAGCCTAATTTGCATATTTTTGCCAACATTTCACAGGTACTCACTTGAATTTCATCCGACAGCTGGATCAAAACCTGGCTTATGACGGTTCCATGAATGTGGTATGGTGCTGAGATGATTCTGCAACAGAACTGGTGTAGCCCCAAGCTATATGACTCATACATACCAATCACACTTACACTATTATTAATGACTTCTGTTAGGCGCACCTGTTACTGCTGCAGTTTGCTCAGCTACAGCTGCAGGCGTAGGTTAGACTCCACCAAGACAGGACAAACAGATGTTTCATTCCAGCAACGTTACATTATTTTATGACTTATTACTGGTATAAAAGTAATGCCAAGCATGACAAACCATAAAGCTGTATATTTAATCTACTGCAGTAAATAGTTGTTTTTCATCTTGCTACAGATTTGCCAAATACAGTATAGCGTGCACCTAAATTTCCACAATTGCAACTACTGCAGATTTTCCAGCCAAAGTTCAGTTTCTTTTGTTCCCCTGCCTCACTATTCATTTTCCTCTTGATGCACTGGCCTTGTCTAGCCTGCCACATATGATGAAACATTCGGGCAAGAACATTCGTTAAATTCAAGAGATAATCATATGCAATAATAAGCAATTAAATTAGCTGTTATTTCTGCAGCACATTCAGCCGTGCCAAGCAAGTGTGTGTGTGTGTGTGTGTGTGTGTGTGTGTGTGTGTGTGTGCTTTAAGTGTATGTAAGAAGCGGAGCTACTGGTGAAGGTTCACACAAGTGGCCTCTTCACAGAACTTAAGACTGCAGGCACAGCAAAACTAGTCTTAATGAAATATACCACAAAAAAGGTAACCAAGGTGACTTGGATGTAATTAAAGCCACAGAGAGCTGGGTAGTGTGTGTTTATGCAAGCAAATGTGCAAATTTCTGTGAGAGAAAAAGGGAGAGAGAGGAAGAGAGAGGGATAAAAAGCTTCAAAGAAATCTAATTACTGTTGAGGCTCAGAGGTACAACTTCTATAACCTAAAAGCAGCTCGACCAGTTTGCAGTGGAGTCCTTATAGTTACTATAGGACTGGGATTTTAAGGGGTTAAACTGTCATGTGTAATTACAAGCACCAGGGTCATGCAAACACCCTTAGGCCCTTATTTTATATTGTCCTCCTCCCACCGTCACTCTCGTCACTCTCGTCCATCGGTAGAGCTCGGGCTTTGCGGCCCGTCCCCTCCACACTCACGGCTCTCTCCCCGGCGTCCTCGCCAAGGTTCGTCGCCGCTGAGTGTTCGGGCCTGCCTTCCTGCCGGCTCTCATGGCCATCATCGTTGGGGCCCGGGGGGCGGGCGCATGCCACATACCCCAACACCCAACTCAGGCTGGGAATCCAGTCTGAGCCGCCGCACTCCACTGGGGAAAGACCCAGCGCCGGGCGGGAGGGTGAGATAGGGTAGCGTCCCCTGGGTAGGGACTCCCTACATGGCCGGTCGTGAGTCTTGGAGGCCGGCACACCAGGGACACCTGGGCCAACACAGACAGGGTTGCACTGATGACCTAGGGTGCCTGTGGGGCCCCGGCAACGTCTCCGGCAGCCGGCAGGGAGAGGAGGAGAGCTCCGGGCGCCCTTGGAGCAGGGATAGGAGGGGAGAGAAGGGCCGCTCCACGCTTCCTCAGAGCAGGGATGGGAAGGGAGAAGAAGGGCACCAGTCCTCCGGGGAGCTGGGACTGGAGGCTTGAGGAGTGGTGAGAGGGGCGTTCCAAGGGTTGCCGCTCTGCCAGCAGGCTCCTGACCATCTGATGGGTTGCCACCTGCTGCTCCTCAAGCCGCTTCCAGTGCTTTTCAGCCTCCTGGAACGCAGCCTGCAGCTCCCGCCAGCCGGCCAGCTGCAGGTGAACCTGGGTCTTGATGGCCTCTTTTTCTGCCATGGAGACTTCCCCGATGTGTTGGCGTCCTCCTCCCGGGTGTCGGCATCACTGTAGCACGGCATGTGCTACCCCGGGCTCAAGGAGGACACTGGAGGCAGGATTCAGCACTGCAGCAGCCATTACTTTAGCATGCCACAATATGCCTTCAAAGAGTGGGTTTGCAACAATTATTATTGCCCACCCCTAATTGTTCGCATTTTCCTGTTTCACCCTAAAATAGTCCAGCAGTTCTGATGCCTGAGGGGCCAGAATGTAACTGCTGCACCACTTAAGGTGGAATGGAAAATTTAGCCAACTAGTTAACGAGACATCAGCATACTACGAGCAATTTTTTAAGAAGAAAATGAATGACAATGAAATGACAACAGAGAAAATACATCTGTGTGTTTCTTTGGTCGCTTGCGGAGACATCTTGTTGGTCTTTCTTTTTTTCTTATAACACTCCGTTTGGAGTGTGGCTCTGAAAAAAAGTATTTAGAGAGCCCTATCACTTCACGCTACCCCTCCATCTCAACCAAAATCAGGACACCCTACTCCTAGACGCCAATGTGCAAAATTGAGGGGTAAGGACTAAGCGGTAGGGGCAAGGGGTGAAATGGGTTTAGGCCTTAAAGGGGCAGGTGCCTCAATTTTTAGAGAGGCACACCGATCACATTTTTAAAAACGCCATCTAGAGCGTACAAAATGTATAATTCGAATGATTTCAACATGCTGTCAGTGAAACCTCGCAATTACAGCCGCAACAAGTAGTCAATGTTATCAATAATAGGAATAATAGGAAATCTTTGGCAATGAATGTTTTTATCGACTAGTTGTCACAATTACGTTTAGATCACTTGGCAAACAGGGAAAATACAGAGTGGAGACCACAAAAGTAAATATTATGGGAATCATCTAAAAGATTCTAGTAAAATGTGTAAATCTGATCTCACTTTTGACGGCAGTATGTGAAAATCTAGAGAAACAGCCAGTTAGAAACAGCATGTCTGCTTTTCAGCAAGCTCTGTTTTGGTTTATCAAAATAACCGCGCTGGCTGAAAGGTTGAGCTGCATTTTCATCTAAACTGCATGGTTACATTATACTACCTTGTTGCTAGCGTGTTAATGTGCACAGGCCGGGCTGTCCTCACAGATACAGATATTTTTTAAAATCACACTTTCTATCTCCATGTTTTGGCCTCCCACCCACAGAAAAACAGCTCTGGAAACTGCTCTCCAAGGTGCAACGTCTACTACCGAAGAGTCATTCCTCAAAAAAGCTCCGTATGGGTGAGATTACTGGGTGTGTCATCATAATGATTCATCAGTCTACTCAGGCTTTAGCAGAAACATCAGTGTTTGTTCATCTAATGATGTTTTTTTGTAGATTATTTGGATTTTTATGTAGTATGCATGTATCCTGATGTCACGGTTGGCTCCTCCCAGTCCTGTCCATGTGCTCATGTTTTGGTTTTGTAACTCCGCCCCTGATTGTTATCACTTGTCCCTCATTGTTCCGTGTATTTAAGTCCTGTGTTTGCCCCTTCCGTTTGCCAGTCTTTCTGTAACGAGGAGCGAGGAGGCGGACGCACACGCTGAGATAAGCGAGATTTATTAGGGGCAAATCCAGGGTCGTAGTCAGAACATTCCAGGGTCAATGAGCCGACACGTACAGACTTAGGGTAAGACATCTCAAGAATCAACACAAACGAAGACCAGGTACAAAGACACGATACAAAGGTACAAAGACTGGCAAACGGAAAGGGCAAACACAGGACTTAAATACACGGAACAATGAGGGACAAGTGATAACAATCAGGGGCGGAGTTACAAAACCAAAACATGAGCACATGGACAGGACTGGGAGGAGCCAACCGTGACACCTGAATACCTTCTTTACGAAAAGTAACTTGGACTGAATACAAATAATGTACATTAGCACTAATTTTTGTGTTCTGCACACATATTCTGAATACTTTTATACAACCCAACCCTGTATTTACCCCCTTAAATGGCCAGAGCCCACCAGTGGGTCCAAAGTTTTACTACGTACTTCTATAACCTGAGAATAATTCAGCCAATTTGTGCTGTAGTTGATGTAGTTACTGAATAATACGCCTTAGCATGTAATAAGCCTTGGATTTTAAGGGATTAATTTACCCTGGATAAGGGCCTTAGCAAAAAAATAGGGGCAAGTGCTTGAGTCACCCTCACTGCATATGTATGAGAAGCACCGTGGTGGTGAAACTGTTTACTATTCTCACAGAACTACATTCCGAGTACAGCTGGCCAATAATATCGATCAATTCTGAGGTCCTGTGGGTTCCTCAGGGTCAACAAAGCAAGCCATCTATAGTGTCTTATAATGTAGCCAACAGACTGAACGAAGAAAGACTGAATTTTGGAGAAAGAACAAAAAATGATTAAAAGAAGCTTTCCTGTTCTTGGCAGAGCTCTACCTGCCTCCCCAAGTGTCCTCCACCAGATACTTAAAGCTCAAGCTAAATCACTTATTGAAGCCATATTGATATGCATCTCTTCATTGAACTATAGTAAACAACTGGACAAAAGCTATTCAGATGAAAGAATGGGTGTTTAAAATATGAGCACTGCTCATTTTCAGGCAATTGCAACTTGCAAGAGATGTCAAGGACAGGGCTAAGTCCCCGTATAGTCAACAGAGCAATAAAGAGCTGATCTCCAGGCTTCTCAAGCATCACCTTAAAGCAGATAAAGGAATGACAGAAGTCCCATTAAGAAACAGTTACGACAGACGGTGTCATCTTCCCAGAAATCCAGCTTTCAGCTTTTTGAGCATAATACTCAGATGATATGATTAGAGCTATGTAGCCTGGAGTGGAGTAGGCTATATTATGCAAGTGACAGCCGTCTGGATCATCAGCGAGCTTCGGTAATGACATTTCGCATTGAGATCCGGGGCGTTTTTTTCATAATGATTACAGATATATTTTTTTCCTTCTTGTAGCCTTTCCTTTCGAAAAAGCGGACGCCCCCGTAGCACAATTAGCCCTCTGCTGTCGCTTGTCATGAGCCGCAGAGTGAGGCGTCAGTCATTATGTGCCAGTGTGTGCCCACTGAGACTGTGGTAGTCATGGGGGGTGGGGGGGTGTGGTGGGGGTGGGGGGGGGGGTTGTGAGTCACTGGATCCGTCAGCCTTCAGCCATATCAACAGTCCACGCCACAGAGCTACACAGAACTACCTTATCCACCCTTCAGAGAAAACAACAGCACAAACACGAGAAAACTCCTGTGCCTACTAACTAACTGTGCCGCTGTGATGTAACAGACGAAGCAGTCATGCTGCTCTGAGCAGCTCTGTGAAGGTTGAAGGGCCAACATGTTAACATCTGCCATTAGCTGTTATTGCTTTTGTGCTGTTTTTTTTAATACTGTAACATAAAAATACATTGGCAGCAGAAAAGCGCACCGAGCTGTCAGAGTTTTTTTCTTCACTCTGATATGCCACTAGGCTTTTATAGGTCTTTTTAATTTGTCTTAAGTCAACAGCAAGGACAGCAGTGTCACACACTAAATGCAATGCAACAGGCACACATTAGGCCAAGTGCCTTTAAAGTTCTCTACAGCAAGCTGGAACACTTAACCGCGAAAGCTTTTCAGGTTTGCCTCAAAGTTTCTGGCAAAAAAAGCTTTGAGGAAACCTTACGATTCATGTTTGCTGGTTAAAAACAAAAGTGCGTCACACAGCTGAAAACAGGAGAGGCAGACATTTAGCCTCGATGTTGTCCACACTCTTTGTGTAAATTTAACGTTGCCGAAGTCCAGCAGAAACGGGCACACAGATCGATCGGACGCAGAGGCACCGCATAGTCCTGTACTGTACTTAATAGGGTCTTGAACTGGAAACAGAGAAATGAAAGATGGATTTGATGTTTAACCCATTATGTTCATGAAGCAACGAAGCGCTCGATAATGCTCCATAAGTCCGTTGGCCGACTGAAAGGGCAGTTCTAACACTGCCACTGCTGACCTCATCACTGAAGGGGCCGCAGCCACAAGGGAAGAGAAAAACCAAGCTGTTCTCCAGCCACTACATCAAATCAATGCGCTTCATGCAATATTCATTTTATTTTATTAGTTAAAAATGATGACCAGAAGGAGGCTTGGCACAAAAGAACAGGCATGAAAGATTAATGCATGTTATTTATGAGAATCAAACTCAGTTGCTCTTGTGTCGGAGCAAAGCGAGACCACAGGGAGTCTGAGGACTCTCGAAGTAGTAAGGGCCCATGCTTAGCATGTCCTCTGCTGTAGGACAGGGTGGGCAGAAACGCTGAGCTGACAGAGTTTGGCCTTAATTGTATTACTTAATCATTGGAATTCTTGTAAAAAGCAGAAAACAAATTAGCTGGCAAATTAACATGCTTCCACGCTGCCAATTCTGGCAGGGTGAGATTTCACACTTGCCGGGTTAACTGGGGAATAGAGGACGTTTAAAGTGCATTTCAAGACGTGCTGCCACCATTAAGCCCTGTAAATGGAGCAAATAAAACGTTTTGTTAAATACAAAATTGGTCAGGGCTTGTCAGGGATGACCTTATCGCATTAGGTTTGATTAAGTGTGTGGATCATACCACAGTCTACACTGCCAATCACAATATTTTCGATAATGTAACTTTGCCTTCAGATAATCAGAATCAGAACTAGAATCAAGCTTTATTGGCCAGGTATGTTCACACAAAGAAGGAATTTGGTATTTCTGTGAGACGACAGTGCTACCCACTTCACCTCTGTGCCACCCTGAATAAAATAAAATACACACACACACACACACACACATCGCTGGGATAGGCTCCAGCACCCCCCCCGCGACCCTGACGGAGAAGTGGCTTAGAAAATGGATGGATGGACATTTGTCCATAAAGATGAACAAAGCTCTAGATTCTAAAATGAGTGAGAAAGCTTTATTGCCTCATTTATTGTCACGATTGGCCCCTTCCAGTCCATGTGTTCATGTTTTGGTTTTGCCCATGTGCGTTTTGGTTTAGTCCAGCCCCTTGTTTTGTAACTCGTCCCATGATTGTCTCCACCTGTTTTCCACCTGTCCCTCGTTTATCCCTGTCGTATTTAAGCCCAGTGTTTGCACGTTGTGTTGGTCTTTGTCCTTGCTCTGTTGGATGTTTGCTCGTCGTGTTTGTACCGTTGGTTGTATTATGGTTTTGTCATATCTGACCCCTGATCTGTACGTATTGGCTCTATGACCCTGGACCATTATGACCCTGATTTTGGATTTGCCCTCAATAAAAGTCGCTTACCTCCGCACATTACGTCCGCCACCTCGCTCCGCGTCACATTTATAAAATGTCGAAGTTGGGACAAGAACCCCTTAGATTTATCTGTTTCAAATATCGGTTACATACATCGGTTACATGCTTATTACTCAAAAAGTGTTCATCAATTCATGACGTAACAACAAAATAACACCGTAAAATAAATAGCTGTAGTGTAGAATTCCCAGCATATCATCAGTTCAGTTAACTGCCAGGAATGACAAAACCCAGGACCAGAAACTGGACTCAAGGTTTGTGGACCTCTGGTGTGGCCCTTCTTCATATTTCAGTTTCTGATCTCAGAATGACAAATAAAATCTGGTCAACAATCTGACCAGTGATAAATGACGTAGGGCAGAGTTTCTTAATCTCACAGACCTTCCACGCCAGTGTCACTGCAGTGCTCACAATAATTCACCATCCAAATACTACCTGCTCTGTGGTGGTCCTGTGGGGGTCCTGACTATTGAAAAACAGAGTAAAAGGGGGTTCACAAAGTATGCAGAGGAACAGATGGACTACAGCCTGTAATTGTAGAACTACAAAGTGCACCTATATGGTCAGCGGAGCCTATAAAAAGGACAATGAGCGTAAAAACAAGGAGGTGTACTACATGAAGTGGCCAGACGGTGTGTGTCATGAAATTCTTACAAGTGAAAATGTGTTTTTGCACAACCAAACTACATTTTTACATGTAATAATTCAGTTCAACTTTTCAATGGGAAGTTGTTTATCGTATACAGGCATTTGAGGGCAAGTTAAATCACTGGACAGCCTCCAGGACTGAACTGATGCCCATGTAGGAGTCAAAAAAGATGCCATGCCAAGAGAGTAATAACTGTCTGCCTCTGACCCACTGCAAACGTCACCCCACAAATCTGTCCTCCTGATGTGGTACTTTGAAAGGTTCACTTCAAATAAGCCTTGGCCTTTTCATGTCAGTGGACATCAGGGCAGAGCAGTGGTTCAAAGAGTGGGCAGCACTGAGACAGAGCTTTAGAGAGAATCATGAGGCCAGCCTCAGACAAGGCTGGAGCCACCCATCATTGCTGCGGGGGGTCTGCACTTTGTCAACCTTCAAAGACACACATCATCAGCTTCCACTCAGCCGGCACCGAGGTAGTATGACTGATAAAGCTGTGAGGACTTTAATGATTGAGAAGCTCAGCGAGGGACACAAACTACCACCACAAGCTTCAACTGCAAGGATGAAGCGATGATGATAACGACAACAACAAAAACAGCAAGCTCTCCAGTGCTACAGTCTTTATTACAGATGTCTTGATCCAGTTTTCTGGCCCAAAAAAATATCTGGCTGATAGGTTTGCACACTCGAAACACAAATAAAGTTAGTAAAACCGACTCAGTTAAGGTGAGATTTGCTAGAATGGCTGTTTGAGACCTTTGATGGATTATATAAACATTGCTAAAGTTTCAGAACGTACCATTCACTCCCAGTCAATATATATGATAACTAAGCTGCAAAACACATTATATATTTGGCCTACAGCAGTTTAGCTCTGCCTATTTATACTGAGCTTATAAACAGTGTTTCTGACAGCTTTTCGAATGAGGGATAATACAGGACATAGTTAATATAACTATATAGGTCTTTAAGGAACAGTGACAAAAAGCCTGTTCAATTTTAAGGTATACAGAGAAAATGAAAAATGGTCACATTACAATGAATTGTGTGTGTGTTTTTATAATAAAACCACGATACAGTATAAGTGGACCTCAGGGGGAAAATATAAGATGTGGGATAAGGGCCAAACAAAGGTCAAACACAGCTGAAACACTGGCAATGTGCAGTGCAAATATTCGTTTTTTAGGCAGCTTTGTAACTTTGGAAAACACGCCTCACTGTTGCAAATGCTGCCATAACATGAGAGAGGAAATCGAACTGGGCTAAATACAGTCAATACCTGACCCACTGGGATCCCACTGGATCAGCTTTGATTTGAGGCTCCAAATGGGACATCTCTGCTACATACTTTTCAAATCGTCTGCACCCGTGTTTCTGCAAAAAAGCAATCACTTCTTGAATCAACTGGTATAATAATAGGATAAGAAAAGAGCACTGCTTTGTCTTTTAGTCGAGGGTGTAAGTACATAATGTTGAGATGGAGCAGCAGAACCATAATCATCTGCCTCCTGCCGCTTCGTGTCACTCTATTTGGCAGCTTCTCATCAGCCATTCCACCTACATGTCGGTTCTCTACTTGAAAACTTCCTGTACAGGGCAGTCTGGCGAAAAATAGCACCAGTATACTTTACAACATTCACTGCATGCTGTCAGAATTGCCACACGTCCAGAATGATTAGTCTAATAAATACACTGGCAGTACTGTCAGTATTGAAAGCTACATAATGGTTAAGTGGGAAAAAATACACAATCTGCGTGGCGCTTCTAAATTATAAAGACAGGCTGATGTGCAAAAAAGGGTAGGATAAGCAAAGTGAACTAAATCCTCATAAGGAGGTGATATTTTAGCGTCCTGCCCTCGTTTCACTGAATTTCACCATCAATATGGACGTTTAACTTCAGAAAGAGGGAGGCTTTCGGGAACTACGGCACTTCTGCGAAATCACAATTGTACAGAAAAAGATGGAAATCTTCTCAATATTTAATCGGAAGAAACAAATCTGAGTCAAACATTCACTTTGTACCTGGCATAAAGTCCCAATTTTGATGCACTCCCTCCCTTTTAAACCCTTTATTTTAACAAGGTTATTTTTAGGTGCCGGGCGGCACGGTGGTGTGGTGGGTAGCGCTGTTGCCTCACAGCATGGAGGGCCTGGGTTTGATTCCCTGGCCGGGTGACCGGGGTCCTCTCTGTGTGGAGTGTGCATGTTCTCCCTGTGTCTGCGTGGGGTTCCTCCGGGTTCTCCGGTTTCCTCCCACAGTCCAAAGACATGCTACACTGCCTCTGGGTGTGAGTGACTGTCTGTCTGTCTGCCCTGCGATGGACTGGCGACCTGTCCAGGGTGTATCCTGCCTTTCGCCCGAAGACTGCTCGGATAGGCTCCAGCGACCCTGACGGAGAAGCAGCTTAGAGGATGGACGGACGGACGGACGGACGGACGGACGGACGGACGGACGGATATTTTCGTTGGTGACATATGGGTGCATATGTGGTACAAATCCTAACTTGGGAAGCATAAATATTCACATAACAGTTACAGGAGATGACCAATTATTCGAAATTACCATTGCGCCAATGTTCACAAGCCAAACTATGCGATTTTAAAATGCGATGCCTTGATTTTAGATAAAAATGTGTCAAACTGCAAGCGCATCAGTAACTTTCTAAGGCAGAGAGACGGTGTTTTTCTTCCAGGTCTCACGACTGGATCTCTCCATCACTCTGATTAGTCACAATGTTGTGAAGCCTTATATAAGTGGATGAAAACTGTAAAGGTGTTCAAGTTCAGCTCAAACAAAAATATCAATTATTTTTTTCCCCCTGAAAGCTAGAGTGAGGAAAATATATAAATGGTTACACGGTTATTTTTTACTTGTCCTCAGCTATTTGATAATATCCCTCACATAAAGGCAAGAAGGCATAAAGGCTATGCCGCCATCTCCCCATTTTCTTTTGATCAGATTTGTGCTGGGGGCTAAGCCAGCTTTCAACATCCTTCTACCAGACACTTCTGCTAGAGGCCTCAACGCTTCAGCATACAGCTAATATTTCAAAAGGATATGACTTTATCCTCAGTTAGAAAAACTCTGCCGTTCTTCCACAAGCCGGGGCAACAGTTGGGATGCCCGAGAATGTCTCCAGGTCAATGTCGGTGCTCTTTATGGGCCATTCGATCTCAAACCTTCAGACTGTCAGCAAGACATATGAAGCGCAGCTTGAGGGAACAGACAATCAGCATCTATGGTACCCCTAATTCTCTCATCACGTCCCACTGAGGGAAGCCCACATGGATCTGTCATTTTCCATCCATCAAAACCTCCTCAACTGAATCACCATCTTATTAGCTGGGCTCAGTATGTTCCCCCACTCTGGGAGCGATTAATAACATGTGGTAGTAATTAAAAACACTGAGTAGTGCATTCGCTCTCTTATCTGCACGCGCCGTGCTCTTTGTGCGGCGACGCCAGGCCGAATCCTCCACAGATCCACAGGGAGGCTGAAGAAGCTGAGGATTGTGAGATGCGAGCGGGTTTTGACTGCTCTGATCTGATGAGAGCAAGAAAGGAACCATTGGCGAGTGTAGGCTCTTCATCTGCAAGTTCTATCGAGCTGGCACTTAGCAAGGCTTCACGCGGAGGAGCGGCGCAGCAGAAGCCACTTTAATGTCTCCAAAACGCAGTTTTCTCCCGCTGTCGTACTTGAGAAAGGAGGAGGAATTAGTTCAACGGGGAAGCGCTCTCTCCAGCCCTCTCTGCTAAATGCCTGGTTTTGTTCTGGAGGCTTTGATCAACATATTTACAACTACAGTCAGACTTAGATTACACATAAAGTGATCAGTGCTAATTTGAACACAGTAAGTCAGGGGATCACGGTGATGCACATCACTGCTGTCCAGAGACAGATAGTCCAAATAGACAAGTATCTCTCAAAGGGGAAACTTCACAGGAGAGGGTGAACATATTAGTTACCTTTCTTGTAAAAGAACGTCAAAAGATTTTAGTCCAAGCTGTTTTTAAACATTTCTGTTCTCATCATCAGTTTTACATGCAATGAAAACAATGGACATACTCATACGATACATACAACGATATTCATACGAAACTTGAAAATCTCTATTTCAACATTTTAACTGATGAACCAAAAATGGGACCAAAAGTGAATCTTTTTCTAAAGTTACCGACTGTCCCTTTCAACTAGTCCTAATTACGATTTCGAGAGGATTTGTAAATGAGAGTAGTAATTATCTGACCACGAAAAAGGACAGCACAGCCATCACCATCATCACCAACTGTTTTTCCATCCATCCATCCATCCATTTTCTAAGCTGCTTCTCCGTCAGGGTCGCAGGGGGGAGCTGGAGCCTATCCCAGCGGTCATCGGGCGGAAGGCAGGATACACCCTGGACAGGTCGCCAGTCCATCGCAGGGCAGACACACAGACACAGACAGTCACTCACACCCAGGGGTAATTTAGCATGTCCAGTTGGCCTGACTGCATGTCTTTGGACTGTGGGAGGAAACCGGAGAACCCGGAGGAAACCCACACAGACACGGGGAGAACATGCAAACTCCACACAGAGAGGACCCCGGTCACCCAGCTGGGGAATCGAACCCAGGCCCTCCTCGCTGTGAGGCCACAGCGCCACCGTGCCGCACCAACTGTTTTTTTGAGGTAGAAACAATTTGTAATAATTTGCACCTTAAGGTTATTTTTTCAGTTTGTCATCCAGCCTGATGATCAGTGACAGAGACTTCCGTTTCCCTGGCTGTGTGGAACTGGGTTTCAGTGTTAAATTCTCCACTGATTTCTCCAAATGTCTGCATAATTAGATGGTCGAGAATTACAAAGATGGTACTTCAAAGGGGTTTGATGCTCTGCTCTAGAGAAAATGACAGTGTCAGGAATGTGCACAGCAGTGGTGATAGGGACCAGACGTATGAAGGATTTAAAGGAGAATTTCACTGATATTTATCTATTTATTTATTTATTTATTTATTTATTTTATTTCTCTCTATTTCAGTCGATCAGATGTAAACGAACTCACTTAGGATGGTCTGATATAAAATGGTTCATAGTGGATAAACGTCTTTACAGGGGTGGTGATGGGAACCACAGGACACAATGTCCACGACACATTTCTAGCTCTTCTATTGACCATCCAAAAAGACCAGTGAACCTAGATCTTTGGATCTTTTAGACGTAGTGTTAAAAAACAGGGTGAAATAGCGGTTAAAAGAAGGTACTGCTGTGCTCTTTAACCCCTCCATGTACCATGAATGTATTAAAAAAATAAAACTCTTATCAAAACTGTATTACACCAGGCAGCATAACCATTTCATGTGATCGCTTTGAGATGTCAGGCGGATGATTCCGATCACACCTGTGAACAATTCTGATCTGGTAAGTTTCTCTAGAACAGGGCATTTCGCACCAAACTACTCTGAATGACTTTGTTTCCATGTCAAACTTTTAATTATGCGGGAATTTTATAATCATACAAGATGCTCATTTTTTCAGATTTACCTCTATTTTACCACCATCAACATTACAATTAAAAACTCAGAATCAGGCTCTGATTTTTTTTAATATATATATATTACATACATCATCATATATGGCCCCAAGCCCGTTCAACTATCTATCACAGCTAGGCCTACAGTGTATCTACAGCCTCACAGACTTCCCTGGTATACACATGTATTATGAGACATGCAAGAAAAAACCACCGAGGCACCTTCACATTTACTGCTTGACCTGATATACATGACCAACATCAATAAGTAAAAGATGTCCCTGCCTTCAGAGGCATGAGCAGAGAAGTGATGCAGCCTGTGATGGAGCAGGCCTGATACAGCAGAGCGCCGGAGCAAATAAATACTTAACGGCGGTGTCCTCCAAGAAGCCCGGGGAGCCATTCATAAAACATAATTAAACCCGCGATGGCTGAGCCTGGTGCTCTGAAGAGACCCGTCCCACTGGTGCTTCAGGAGCTGTGGTCGTTCTCTGTGCTTTATGGAAAGTGAAGGCATTCTAATGTATTCAGATAGCGTCTGCTGGGAGATTGGAGAAGGAGCTCTTGGTCATAAACAGAAAGCTCCTTCAGTCTCGCCCCATCACCGTTTGTCCTCTCCTCCTGTGATTCATGGTGGCAGGCTTGGTAGTGAGGGCCTGACAGCCGTGGCACACCTTGAGCCTCCAGCTCCTTATGAACTACAGAAGATGATTACCTTCAGTAGCAGGACAGGTAAACGGAAAGAACTGTTATCACAGTATGTTTGTAAAGTTTATAAGTAATGTTTATGAGTGATCAATCATGATAATAATGAAGTGTATATTCGATTTATGGACCATCATCCCACCACAGATGTTCCAGGCATAACAGCCTCAACTGCTCACAATCAGAGAACATGTCTGATGTAAACGATGGAATTTCCCAATCTGAAACATCCACCTAGCTAACAGTCTTTGGTGAATATAACGTGACGTTAGCACAGTCATTAGTTATTCAGGCATTAAAAGTTTCATATAAAATCAAACCTCAGCGTCATGCACTGCTGTATTACTGTTTTAAGGCCACCACACAAAACCTCACTAACATTGTGGAAGATCTTGCTTTATTTCAGAGAAGGACTGTAGATACAACCAAAATTTTAAATTTCAACAAGCCTGGCTGAGCATCAGTCATCCAAACTCATGTCTAAAAGACTTTAAACTATTATCCTAAAGAAGGGATACCCACACACACACACACACACACACACACACACACACACACACACACACACTCTCTCTCTCTCTTTTAAGTCACCTATCCTTCTGGGTTGTGGGGGGAGCTGGAGCCTATCCCAGCAGTCACTGAGTGGAAGGCAGGAGACACCCTGGACAGGTCCCCAGTCCATCACAGGGCAGGCAGACAGACGTTATACATTAACACACTCACACCTAGGGGCAATTCAGCATGTCCAGTTAGCCTGACTGCATGTTTTTGGACTGCAGCAGGAAACCGGAGCACCCATAGGAAACCCACGCAGACATGCAACATGCAAACTCCACACAGAACGAACCCAGGCCCTTCTTGCTAGGAGGAGACAGCACTACCAACTGCGCCACCATGCCGCCCAAAAGAAGGGCTATGCAACAAAATACTGACCTAAACAACATATTACACATTAAAACATTTCTAGTCAAATTTGTATTTATTTTCTAAGTGAAAATAAATTCACATCCTCTACATAGGGTACACTTAAATATGGCATTTTTCTGCAAATTTCAGGGCACATTACATAAAATATAGAAATATAGAAATACAGAAAAAAAGAAAATCCCAGAACACATTTTTTTGTAACATGTTCAATTCAGCAAATATACAGTAATGGTGTATTAAAATGCGCAGAAATGTGCTGAGTATGTGTTAACTTACTTTCACTTTTACAAAACATGACATTTGGCAAGGGGTGCCCAAACCTTTGCTTGTTTCAGCTTATTAATTTGCTTTTTTATAATAGCATTATGGTGAGACAGAAGTTGCTATACCAAGTGGCTATGCTATGAATTAGAAGTCAGCATTTCAATATGAGACGAGACAAGGAGACAAGAAGAACTGACTTCAGTCGTCTCAGATGTTGCCACTGTGCTCTCAGGCCAGAAAGGCGGGAGTCTGAGCTGAGAACACCCACCAGCCCCTCAGCTCTGAGCACTGAACCAGACAGCACTCAGAGGGGGCAGAGCTTAGTCATCACACGCTCTATTGTGCATTAAAGCAGGACTGAATGAGTCAGATGGCCCTAGCAGAAAATGCAAAGAGGAGAGTCAATTGCTGTGCTTAGTCGCACTGGATCCTGGTGGGAATCACAGAGTTCCGCGTGACTTCCTAGCACCTACCTTTCCAAAGCCGAACAAGACGTAATGACAGATTATAACAACAAAACAGCTCGTTTGAAGGAATCAACCAAGATATGTCACTTCAGCATTACATGACTGCTCCAAGAGTAAGCTGCAGTTCAACAGGATGATTTTAAATGATTTTCATGTTGATCAGCCAATAATTACAGATGACAATTAGGACTGTTCAAAAGTCTGTAGACAGGTGCCTTCATTTCAAACATGTCTTAAGACGAAAATTGCATAAATGTAAATTTTCCCTGTTGAAGTTGTGCTTAAAAGAAATGGTGAAAAACCAAATGTACACCATTTTCCACTTACCTCAGATCAGCCAAGACAGGTTTGGAAGATAAACTTTGCTTCATTGATTTAGAACAGGAGTGGTTAACATTGCTATCAAACACTGGAACTCAATAGTCACCCAAATCAACTCTGTAAAAAACATCATCAAAACATCTCTCAAACTGTATCCATGGTTTCTTTAAAGTCATGTAGACTCATCAATGTGGTTTAGGACACAGCATGACTTACTGTGAGCTACATGAATAAACAAACCTGGAGCTAATCCAGACAACAGGATCTGCATTCACAAACCACATCGAGGGAACCAGTGCTGATGTAGCATCAGTATTTATGACAGGGCTTCAGGGGGGGCTGGGAGGACAGCACGCCCCCGGCCCGGGCCTAGAAGGGGCCCGGATGGGAGAGAGGATAAGATTTGAAGTAGCCGGGCCTCTATCACAGCCGAAGAGAGCTGGAGAAGGCGGACCCTCTCCTGATTGTACCCAGATGAGCACGGTATACGTCCAAAGGCACAGCCCACCTCACACCACCCATCATTCAAGTCTTACACAGGGCTTTTAAAGGGTGCCACAGTCAGGACTGAGTCATGGTTTCTAAAAACTTTACAAGACCGACTGACTTTAGTGATGCAGTGGGTGTAAAATACTGAATAAAATCTTGTTCCGCACCACCCAGCAGTAACTTCTACATTCAGTGAGGTTTGCACCGCCCTCCTTTTATTTTTTACTCTTCCCGTCACCGTTGCAACCTCTGAGCGCTCGTTCTCCAAGGTAAAACTCATTAAAAACCACTTGAGGAGCACAGAGGGACAGGAGAGACTGAGTGGACATGCCATGTTGTCCATAGAGAACGAGAGAGCAAAGAAAACGGACTTACAGAGCATCATGGACGAGTTCGCCGAGCGCAAGGCTCGTCTTATGCCCTTCAAATAGTAGTGAATAGGCCTAAAGTACTTCTGTTTGTGAACAGGTGGAACTTAAAAGCTACTGATTTGAAATAAAGTGGGTGTCAAAATGATCCGACCGCTATCCGTGGTGCTGAACTGCTTTGTGTTGTTTTATCCTTAGTCACCATGTAGCCTAATGTTTCTGTTGTTCTCTTGGTGTGTTATATTTCATGTCCTCGATGGTGCCGAAGCTTGTAAGCCCCGCTGTTGCGGGCATGTGTATGTTGTAAAACAATGTTATGATGAGCTTTATTAAATAATAAAGGGTATAAAGGGCCCAGTCATTTGCCCCGTCCCCGGCCCGGCTCTGATTTGTTCCGCTAGTGATTTATGACAATGCCGACCACAGATGTAGAATAATCCGACCCAAGATCAGTCCTGCCTTGTGAATAACAGCCTTGGTTTAGTCTGAAATGGTGGTGAAGTTTTGTTTATTTTTATTTATATTCGCACTGTGCGCTAAATCACATCAACTCTGTGCAACCTTAATGACGACCTGTATGTGGCCTGAATGGGTTGAAAGAAGTTTTGGTGATGTATTTTGGTGATGTACAGAAAAGCTCCGGGCTATCTGGGTGACTATCGGGTTCTAGTATTTGTTAGCAATGTTAGCCTTGTAGCTCTATTTCTAAACTAAAGGTACCTTTTATACATTTTAGACAGCTGAAGATCTTTATTACTGCAGTTTGAAATCAGGATTCCAAAGAAGCTCGACAAATGCAGCCAATCTTGATTGTCACTTTAAATATGTGACTTTTTTTTTTTTTAATGAACATCCTCACTAGTAAAGAAAAAACCTCTTATCCTCTATCAGATGGATCGCATATGGAGAAGGTCTTTCTGTCCTCTGCGGTCTGTCAGCTGTTTGAATGGAGAGCACTGACATGTCCTGACAGGCTGGCCAAGGTCAGGGGCACCTCCCTCTGACAACTGGGCCCAGCATTCTCTGCACTTCATCTTCCGCGATAGAGTCACACAGCGCTCCATCACGCTGTGGAGCTGGAGCTGCAGACGCTAGTACAGTATCTCTCCTCTCTCACCACGCCTGATTCCATCCCAGCATGCTTCTACTAAACACATCCATCACCCTGCCTAATCGGACTAGCCTCACCAGGCCTGCAGGATTACACAGCCGTATCAGCATTTCTGATCGCTGACACTGAGCGCCCTTTCAGCATGGAACAATGTGGGTACATCATCCGTACGTAAGGCAGATTCGAGACAGCTGAGTCCTGACAATCCATTCATGACTTATACCATACATACAACATTTAAAGATAGCAATAATCCACAAGCGAGATCAGAAAATGCTTCAGGCAATGCTTTGTAGATCCTTATTTTGAGCATAAGCATTTTTGTGAAGATATGTAAATGTTGTGCTGGAGATGCTTACCTGCCAGAATATGCTGTCTATTGTATTTCCAAGGAAGCCTTCTCGCGTTTCGGAAGACAGAAGCTTTGGGCCCAGTATTGTCATGAACTCGTCAAAATCTACCTGTCCATCTCCTGCAATTAAATCAAACATACTGGTTGTCGTCACCCCACTCAGCTACTTCCAGAAGACAGATATATAGCCAGACAGATAAATAGATATACAAACAGACAGACACACAGACAATGTGAATGGCATTAGATCTGAAGGAGTGTAAACAGTCATAGTATAATAATACTAGTCAGGAGTTTGGACATGCCTCACTCAGTGTGTTTTATAGAAACATGTTAAACTAAAGCAGGGGTGTTAACCTTGGTTCCTGCCAGGCCACAGCCGTGCAGAGATCAGCTCTGAAGAGATTTGCTCTTCTAAAAGTCCTGTTCTAGTGATATAAAAGCAACTGCAATGGAATTTGGTAAAACACGTTTGTTTTTGTATTGCATTTACGGCATTTAGCAGACGCTCTTATCCAGAGCAACTTACAGTTTGATCAGTTTATACAGGAAGGCGAAGGTGGTGTTGGGAGTCTTGCCCAAGGACTCTTATTGGTATAGTGTAGGGTGTTTACCCAGGTGGGGATTGAACCCCAGTCTACAGCGTGAAAGGCAGAGGTGTTATCCACTACACTAACCAACCAATAGCATCACAGATCTCTGGGGTGAGTAGATTTCACAGACGAAACTCTGCGTCAAGTTTGACTTTGGTGAACTTTGACACGCAAATTCGCATCCTTGACCAAAAGTGCTGTCATTCTGGCTCCACTGGCCCCTGAATAGACGATCCCTGAATGGACCAAATAAACATTCTGCAAAGTCTAAACACAACCCTTTAAACATTTCTTCCCCATTGGCTATAAATAAACGTATAGAAGAGAGACTGCATGATATTATAGAGAGTAAACCTACAGATGTCTGCAACAGTTTGGGATTCCCTGGACAAATGACATACACTGTTTTGTTTATTTTTGTTGTAAAAATAAGAACACGACATCTACAACAACCCTAAAAATGAAGAATTACATGTTTCTGAAAATGTTAATGCATAGTTGGGGAATTTTTTATTAACTTACAATAAAAAATGTAAATAGTAGCAGTGGCACGTGCAAAAGTTTCCAGCTGTAAAGACTCAGGACTTAAAACTTGATATGCCAAGACTGACTGACTCTTTAGAACTAGGTAGGGAGGTCAGGAACTGTCATTAGAAGCTGTCGACTGATGACAATTCCAGAGCATAATAAAAACTCTAACTCCTCAAACTTTGAGCTATCACTCAGCATTGCTTCCACAGGCATGATCTGCATGGAAGAGTCATCAAAAGAAAACATTACCCACACGAGTCCGGGTCTTAAATATGCAAAACAGCCATCTGATCTAGGCAGAAGGAATCTTGGAAACATGTGCCATGGACTGATGAAGTAAAAATGATCATTGGCATAGGAAACATTGCACAAGTAGGCAGAAGACTGGAGTCCTATATATAAAAGGAAATTCTGGAAGCAAATTTGTCAATACACTGAAAAAGTATACTGTATTCTGGCTTCTTCAACAGGACAATGATGCAAAACATACCTCAAAATCCAACATGAACTGGGTCAAGAAATGCAAGCTGAAGCTTTTGGAATGACCTTCACAGACCTGACTAAATGGTACTGAATGGTTCTGAATGGTTTGTAGCCCTAAGGGGAATTATCTATCGCAGGCCGTTATGTATTAGAATGTTCGATGAAGTTCTCAAGTAAGGACCTTAAACTCAAGTGCTGCCTCACTCGCTCTTCATTGTGAGTCAGTGCAGATGAATCATCAGCGGAAGAGGTAAAGCGGAATAAACAAAAGTGCAAGGTGCTTTTTTAAATGTCAGTTCCTCCTCTGGCGCTGACCTGACCGAATTGGCCGGTGCTGTGCAGCGAGTGCCTCTCCTATCGGAGCTCTTGCTCTTCTTGGCAGATGAGTCAACCGCACTTAATCCAACTTCATTCCAGGACTGTAACTGACTCCGCAGGCACAGAGACGCTCATCTGTCTGAAGGCAGTGACTGATCATATTCACCTACTGTCTGCCAATTGACAATTACCTTGGTGCTAAGGCCTTTAACTGGGCAGACAAATGGGTGAGCTGTAAAGGCCTGGCTGGTCTAAAAAGCTGGAGACTGGGACAAAGGGCACATGAGACTTGTCAAAGGTTTGGAGGCCTTGTTTTTCTTTTGAAATGTGAATCTTCTCACTGTTACTTTTCAAGAACCATAAAACAAAAGCCAGAGACCATCCCTCATTTAGTTCATTTCCAGTCAAAATGGTCATTAAGAATATGTCATTCAAAAAATTCTGAGGAGATCTGAGGAGATTAGATATGAAATAGTCCACTTGAATAAGAAAAGGTAAAGGGAAAGTTTCCAAAACTAGATTTCAAAACTTTTAGAAAATATGCAGAGAAAAATAGGACATCTAATGGCTGTGCAAGACCTGGTAGACCATCCTTCCACTGGGAGAAGACTACTTAACACTATCAGTCTGACAGGTTGTTTAGTCCAGACCTCAACTTCACTGAACGTGTTTGTGAGAAGCTGAAACTGCAAACAACTTCTGAGACTAAACTTAGCAGATGTGGAAAAACATGCTGGCAGATTTCTTTCTAAATGTAATTAGTTTCTAAGTATTTAAAGTATTTTTTGGTGTATCTGTACTGAAGTTTCTCCGTTCTGGGCGACTTTTTCCTTTCACTCCACTACATTTCAGAGTCTAATATCCGACTTTTTCCTCCTACATTTTGAGAAATCTGTCGTTCCTTTTGGTTTCTGTGTGTATAAAAACGTAACATGTCAAAACGAAAGAAGCGCAAAGCCAGAGCACCAATCAGGGCCCAGCGGTCACTTTGTTTAGAGCTGGTTTTGACCTGTTGGTCATACCGACCCAGTGCAGCACGCGGTTCAACGTCAGCGCAGCAGCGTAAAACTTTGGGAGAGTCTGTTCAACATAAATGATGAACTAACCTAACTTTGTGTAAATAGAGCTCAATATAGAAATATGTCCACATATGCAGTCGAGACTGACGCGGCTTTTTTCTGAATTTCTACAAACACCATTTCATTTTATAGTAAATGAGTTTGGGCTGGTTTATGTTTATGAACAGACGCCTACAGATCAACATAGTAAAGGAGCTCATCTGTGATCCTGAGTTTAAAGCCAGTTTTTATTCAACTTAAACTTGGAACTAAGTTGTAAATAAATCTGAATCTGAAACTTTGCTTGTGTGTAAAAAGTGATTTCAGAGCCACTCGGTTCTCCCTGATGGAAACTGTTTACCTTCAGTGTTTTGTGCTTCTGATCATTTTAATAGACGTCAGCGTCACTAATTAATGACGTTCTATTAAAAGACTGGTTTACCAAGAGAGACGCTGGAGGACTTTCACCTGAAATGAGTTCATGAAGCCAGTCTGATTATAAAAATGATAACAGGACATCAGAGCCAGAATTCCTCTTTTAGTACTTTTACTTTATACTTAAGTACATTTGAAGGGAAATACATTAGTACTTTTACTCAAGTGGAGGTCTAAAGGAGGAACTTCTACTTTTACTGGAGTGATATTTTACCTTGGGTGTCTCTACTTCAACTCAAGTACATGATTTGTGTACTTCGTCCACCTCTGGTACTCTTTTTTCCCCAGTTTATCTTTTTAAAAATCAAACAAACAAACAAAAAATGTTGCTGAAATGTATGAGCGCTGGTAAAAGCTACAAGCAACAAGGGGGTTAATACGTAGGAGTAGTGCCTCATATTTTACCACAAATGTTTACAGTGAATCTGTTAACTCAATAAACCTGACAAACCTTAATATGTTACTATTATTACTAATGTTTCTAAGTGAAGTTACTGCAAAGTCATTTGTATATAAGCCATTTTGAAAAGCTGGGCAAGAGTGTTCAACCTGAACCGCAACAGGTGGCTGCAGACTTTCATTCCATACAAGAGCACACCTGGGACCTGCAAGCCAAAGCAGGTTCAACAGAGACGAGGTTCCTGACAACATTTGAGCTTCACGAAAACCTAACAAGTAAAACTGTGGTTAACTCATTTAACAGAGACGGTTCAAATTCAAATGAACTCAGGTTAAGGTCACTCAAGCTATGATTAACTGCTTGGAGGAGGAAAAAGAAACCCGTATAAATATAAATATGTATAAACTAAAGCATAAGAGAAAAAAAACAATGCCTCCACTGCAAGCCATCCTTTTTAGAGTGATAACTGCTTAATTTTCTTAATTTCTTTGTAATGTAATTTACTTCCTCTGCTGAAAAGCATTTTTTTTCCATGTGATTTCTGCCACAGACATCACAAAGAATGAAAAACGCCACCGGAGGGGTCCACCTCCATCACCAGAGCCATTTATGATTCAAAATCTTGAACTAAGCCTGCAGGGTAAGTTGCCATGGTGATTTATCTTGGTGAAAGAGTGATCCACTGCTGTGAGACAGAAAATCCAAGGTTAGACTGAACTGAGTTTGAAGTTAATTGGCAAAGCCATAAATCCTGCTTCGTGGGACAGAACCTCGATTCCACTTCTTAATCAGTTGGTCTCATTCGATGTTAATCAGTCTCGCTAATCACTTGATCTCAGTGGGCTTCCACGTGGGTGACTAGACTGGACATCCCGGCATAGAACCAGCGATCACTGACAGCTTTGCATCGGACTGTATTCTGCATCATGCGCTGTATTCAGCAGCCAAACCGTTGGCATACATGAGCCACACCTAGCTTAGTCAGTCTGTGTGGGGCTGAATCAGATGTTGCAGCTGCTTTAAATGCCACCAGTGTTGGGGCTACAGACGACCGCCGCGATATGGGCGCAGTGCTGCGGGCTCACAGAGAGCAGGTGTAAATGAGCGTAGCCTTCTGCTAATGATGAGGGCAGCGAGCCCCAGCTCTCTCCCCCACGCATGGCCTTCATACACACTCACATTACACAGACCATTAACTTCCAAAGGCACAGTCAAGTGCACGGCAAGAAAATGCCATCTTCTCTATATATATTTGCCTCGGCTACAGGTCTACAGCCTCAAGACGTCCTTACGTGCGGCTCTGTGGCGCTGAGCTCAGATAAAATGAAGCAAATGGTTGTGGGAATAAGACCCGCTCTGTGTATTAGATGAAGCAGTAGCAGGCTAATCTTGTCATCTACGACGTGTCGCACTCTGAACGTACAGCCGTCTGGCTGGTTATGAATAAGGCATCAGTTATATTGGATGTAAACACACCTCTGAATAAGAGCATTAACCTGACCCTGAGTGACTCACAGGAAAGTTCAGGCCGCTCAGGCAGCAGAGAGTGACAAAGCAGAGATGATCAGATCATTATTTGAGCATGAAGGCCCATTTCATTGGAATTTAGACATCGTCACGGTTCAACATTATAGCACTAACCAAGAAGTCCAGATTTTATTCTTATATCTGGTCTTCATTAAATAATTATTTACATAAACATACATATATAACTACTTAATTAAAGGGGAGCAGCCTAACATGGGGCACAATATAACATGGCCTTTCTACGTTGTTATACAAGGTCAAGCGGCGGGTGCTTCTGGCTGCATCACCACATTTCCGAGCGATTTGCCGGTGTTTTAAGGAGATCTGTGCCACAGAGTGTTATTCCAGGGCTTGTATGTCATTTTTTCCAACGTCAAGTTTTCCCGGTTACTCAGGTTTTTGTGTAAATGACAATATATGACTCAATTACAATACATGACTCATATTACTTTAATCCGCATGTTATTTCCAGCAACACAGCAGTGCATTGAAGCGTATTCAGACAGGTTCACAGCAAGTGCTAGCTAGGCCTCCATACTGTGGGGTTAGGTGTTACAATTACACCACCTGGATTCATCTTTACACAATACGTATATTAATGTATATAACAGTGTCACATACACACAACCTCTTGTTAGTTTTCATGTCTAATTTGCTGTGTGTGTGTGTGTGTGTGTGTGTGTGTGTGTGTGTGTGTGTGTGTGTGTGTGACTACCTATCAATTGATCTGTCTGTCTGTCTTATAGATAGAAATATATAATGCGGTTTGGTTGGAAAATATATTTCTTTATTACAATATAGAATTGAATTTGTTTGTACTAATTCATCAGACTTTTCTAGCAAGTGTTACAACTCATACACTGTTTATTCAATAAATATTTCCGCACACTGTATTTGCAAATTACCCCATAAAACCATTTTTTTAGTTCTTATTTAATAAATAACGTTCAACTATGTTCATATACAGCTTTTACATGGCAAGAAGTTCCACTGAAGGCTCTGTTGATAAGATGAAAAGACCTCATTCACCAAACACTCTTACCTTCCTCAAGAACAAATTTCAGAAAATTGATTTTTCTTAAATTTGTTTTTCATGGGAACCATGGATAAATCAACCAGCAGCAAACTAACAAGAGCAGCAGCAAAGTTCCCCTCAAATTAAGATATGGTGTAGCGGAATGATAGTGAGGAGGCTATAATCACGGAGGAGACGGCTGAATTATTGGGAGTGATAAATACTTCTGATAAAGCTTATTTTGCCCACTCATACAGCTACTTTTAATGGAAAATATTTTTCTTCTGGCTAAAATTACCTTAGGGGCTATTAAGGCAGAAAAGGGTTTTATGTCACAGCCCCGCCCATTATGCTATCATTAACCTGCTTTTAGAGACAAAGCCCTGCTCTGAGACTTTCCATGCAGCTCATTTAGAGTGTGAGGCATTGCTGTGAATTCTTAGTGGCTGGCACATTCATTTCACTAAAGTTTTACAACATCTACCACTTTTAAACATGAACCACGTTTTTAGATTTGTCTGCTGCTCTTTGGGAACTCCAATAAGACAGATCTGTCATGTAATAATTCAACTGAACTCAGAAGAGACCGACAACTGCAAAGCGAACTCCTGTGATCGTAACACCAATCATATTTCCAAATCTGAGACTTTACTTGTATTTAAACTGAGAATCATTTTAGCTGTTTTAGCAGTGCGTTCCTTGACCTCTGCTAGAACAGGTGTCCCTGTTTTAAGTTTTCTTCTCGCTCAATCATTTTGTAGCCCGTTAGCCACTACACGCCATTCGTCACTGAACTATTTAGCCATGAGGGACACAAGAGAGCTGATGAGAAAAGAGTGCAGGATGATGCACTGCAGCTGCTTTTTGGATACTGTCAACTGCATAGAGAAATCACAAGCACCTTTGTTTCCGTGCATTTTCTCCAGCGCTCCGCCTCTTTGGAGAGCCGGGCTAGTGGTCCCCAGGCAATGTTACTGTGGGACCCCTGATTTCAAAGCACACATTCTTCACTGCTGTTCACAAACTATAGTGGTTGGAGTTTTCTTCTCCACACATTTCCCAAAGAAACACCACAAAATCTCAGTGGGCTTGAAATAATTTACATTTACGGCATTTGGCTGACGCTCTTATCCAGAGCGACTTACAATTTGATCATTTTACACAGGGAGCTGAAGTTAGGAGTCTTGCCCAAGGACTCTTATTGGTATAGCTTAGGGTGTTTGCCCAGGTGGGGGATGGAACCCCAGTCTACAGTGTAGAAGGCAGAGGTGTTACCCACTACACTGACCAACCACCAGATGGTTGGAAATCGGTTCTGAATGGTCTTTTTCAACCCAAAGAAGACACGTTTCATATGGTGGAACATTTACTAGTTACACCAACTAAATTGTCCTGATTTTGTAAAATTCCTTGTAAAAACTACATCTTTCATTTGTTGAAAGGTCCAATTTTATTTAATTTGTGACCAATTTTAAGGTTATTTACATGTGCAAGGCACATGGGACACATCATGATCACATATACAGATATTTACAATAAAAACAGTATGTATGGCATTCTACAAAAAACAAACCTGTGTGTGTGTGTGTGTGTGTGTGTGTGTGTGTGTGTGTGTGTGTGCACTTGTCGAGAATAGGAACTCACCATCCATGTCAAGTCTCTGCATGATGATGGCCAGCTCCACTTCGCTGGGCATGTACCCTAGGGAGCGCATGGCCATTCCAAGCTCCTGCTTGGAGATGAAGCCGTTGCCATCGCGATCCAGCACCCTGAAGGCCTCGCGGATTTCTGCCAAAACAAACAAGCGGACAACTCAGCATCCCTGTTCTCCTTCCTCTCCCGATCTCCCTCCCCGCTGGTTCCACTCCAGCCCATTCTTTATGGGATTGGTCTTACGCCGTTGAGCAGCGCTGACTCCAGTTAATGCAATCGATTTGCCACTTTCTTCTGCACTCATTTAGTCATCGCCCAGGCGACAAGACTTGCTGCTACAGATACGCTGCATCTCACTTCAAAGCCTCCATCAGGCCCTCTTAGCCCATGTTTACTTCTCTGCAGAACTTGTGTATTGATGTGTGTGCATATGTGAAACACTGGATACACTAGACAACATTGGATTAACTTGGGGACACCACAACATGATTGACAATTTGATTTGATATGATATGTGACTGGAAGAACTACTGAACCACCGTTTGTACACCACTAGTTAACAGAGAATTCTAATAGAGATTCCGCGTTTTCCCTCCTGATTCTGATACCTGATCCTTAGGCATCGGCCAATATAGAGTACCGGAACCAATACCACCTATTTAACCTAACTAGCCTATAAGTTCTGATATTTAAACAATGACAATGGCAAAAAAAAAAAAAATAGTATCTCACAAAATTGAGTACAGCCCTCACATTTCTGCAAATATTTAATTATATCTTTTAATAGGCCAACGCTATAGAAATGAAACTTGGACATAACTTAAAGTGGTCAGTGTGCAGCTTGTGTAGCAGTGCAGATTTACTGTGCTCAACACACAACCATTAATGTTTAAATGGCTGGCAACACAAGTGAGTCCGCCTCACAGTGAACGTGTCCAAATTGTCCATTATTATCTAGCGCTGCCTGAACCCTCTTGGGCATGGATTTCACCAGAGCTGCAGAGGTTGCTACTGGAATTCTCTTCCACTCCTCCATGATAATATCACGGAGTTGGTGGATGTTAGACACCTTCCGCTTGAGGAGGCCCCACAGGTGCTTAGCTGGGTTTAGGTCTGGAGACACACTTGGCCTGTCCATCACCTTTACCTTCAGCAAGACTGTTGTCCTCTTGGAGGTGTGTTTGGGGTTGTTAATGTGTTGGAAAACTGCCATGTGACGCAGTTTCCAAAGAGAGGGGATTGTGCTCTGCTTCAGAACATCACAGTACATGGTGGAATTCATGTTTGAACTGCAGCTCCCCAGTGCCGGCAGCACTCATGCAGCCCCAAACCCTGATGCTACCACCACCATGCTTGACTGTAGGCAAGAGATAGTTGTCTTGGTACTCCTCACCAGGCATGGTGTGCTGCGTGGTTCATGGTTGCAGCAACAACAGCAAGAGAAAACAAAGCAGTGTAAGCTTTTATATCATCCCAGCTATGAGGAAGAGAAAGAGGCTAAAGCGCTGAGCCAGCAAAGAAGAAATCTTTGGATAGCGAGAATAAACAGGAACACTTTCAGATACTGTATCTCCTCACACCACCGTCTGCTCTCAATGGTCTGCCACAGTTAGGTGAGGAATGAATTCTCGATCCTTTTATGTGTTGAGTATCATTCATGACTGATAATTGACATTGATTTATGATGGACCTTTGCGATCAAACTATAAGGTCTAGACCTGGTGTACCTTATTAAGACAATGCATGCAGTTAATGCCAGAACAATTGCCGATGTACATAACTTTAGTCAACATCAAGCCAACACTGATTAACCCCTCAAAAATACTTACGTAGACATTACTTTTGAGATTACAGTGACGTCTGATGGTGTAGCTGATGGTACAAAAGGCAAAACATATCTGACCTTTTCCCAGATGGAATAACGTTAGTTATTCCAGGATGGAATGGTTAACAATACTGTTTACATCTGTTACTTGCACAGAACAATACAGTTTACTGTTTACGTCTGTTACTTGATGCACTTTATGAACAGCTGCTCTACATATTTGCACATTTGCACGTGTAACTTTAATTTTATTTCAACTTTGCACATTTTTACTTTTACTTTTTAGTACTGATTTTAGAGTTATTCTTATATTTTCTTTTTTATTTTATTCTCTTAAGATTATATTTGGTCAATGGAGGAACAGCAAAGTAAGAATTTCATTGTACAGCATAACTGCCTGCTCTGCTGTGCCCACGACAATAAAACTCTCCTGAATTGAATATGATTCTAACGATAGGTATACTCCGAGTTACTGGGATGTGTGTGCACACGCAGAATTTCCAAGGTAATTATAGATGTCCGGATATGTTATCACAGGTCACAACTCACAATCGGGACTTAGAGATAACTCGCGGATTTGGTACGAATTGAAACGACTGGTCAAGCTGGTCTTTTTCTTCAGGTCTTGGTTTGGTGGCCATAGTTGGCGCTGACTGCTCATACACACCAATCTAACGGAAAGTCAACAGTGTGGAGGCAGGACGCTTTTTTCCGGCTTTTGAAAATAATATCTATACATGTGGTATTAATGTAGGACAATGCAGCACGCCTCATTTTTTAAAGTTTAAAGTTTATTTATGGTTCTGCGTTGGAACACGAGTGCCTTGGTTAGGTGTGCATGAAATTAATCTATAAATGCACCAATGGTAAACGGGTTTTTATTATAACTAGCTGGCTGTACCAGTTGAACATAAGCTCAATAACTGAATGTAAATTGCCCGTCTTGGAGGTGAGCTATGAAAATTTAAGCATACTCCTAAGTTACAGCTTAAAATTTACACCTATTAGTAGGTACAAGTCTAACTTTCACAGTTTGAGAGATGAGACACCTTAATGTTGGCTTTTCTGTTAACTGACCTCCCCAACACCAGGGTGAAATAATCATATTTGTTATTTAGGCTGCTGATATTAAATGTGGGGGTGAAACATAACCTGTTACACACTCTGTAAATCAGCGTCCCAAATCACAGCTGCACATCTCTATCAGTAAATTTGTAATAGGCTTGTGGGCTGTTCATATTTTGACTTCATGTGGGCACGTAACATTTCCAGTGTAGACATCCTGATGGCTTTGCAACACAATGCGATGCTACATTTGACATGGGCTGCGACCACCATACTATACATATTACACTAATGAAGAGACTTATATTCATGCCGTTTTGACAGAGTAATTAGTACACTATTACAGCCTCAGCAGGTTTTGACAGAAAGCCTCTTAGAATTCTGGAAAGCTGTACTCCATGCAACAATATATACATTATTTAAGAGTCTGAATTTCTGCTGTTACATTTTAGAAGTGTGACAAATGAGAACTGACAATGACATAAAGCTGTTTAACTAAATCTGTCGTCTATTAGCCTGTTGCTCCGTACTGTGAGACATCTGCATAGTTCAATTACTACATCGACCCCTCACTGTAATCAAGGCGTAATCATGTAGTGTAAGGACAGAAAGAGGAAGAGAGACAGACAGTGAGAGAATCGGTGAGATCCGGTGGGTAACAAACCGAAAACGGCCAGAAACACTTTATGGAAGTTATTTATACACTGCAGAAGGCTGGGCCGCTGCCTCGTTCTGACTTTGCCCACATCTGTGGCGGGGTAGAGGGCTCTCTGTTCAGGACACTAGCGAGGGCTCGGCTGTTTGGATGCATATTTCATAACCAGCTCCTTCTCAGAGGAGTGCACTCGCGGCAGCCGGGCGGGAGGCAGCCAAGGGTGTTTTAAATAGAGGCGGCGTGTCACATCGCTAAAGAACACCATGACTGCACAGGCTGCTGGAGCTCCAAGCCCAACACTGAATAATTTCGCCTGACTGATACATGAGTTTAAGCCGGGCCATCTGGGAATGAGCAGCACGGCACCATACAGAGCACTTCCGGCACACGAGACCAACAACGGCTCCAGATCACGCTTAGCTGACCAAACCGATTCTCTTCAACGTTCATCTCAACCGTTCACGAATCAAAGCTCTCATTTCCTCCATGTGTTCTTCAACCTATGTGAAGCATGTTTTTTTGTGTTTCAAAAATATTTTATAATTAAGTCGGTTTGCCAGCAAAAGATACTTACAACTAGTTTAACCAATTTTTTTTTTCTAAAACATTTTATTGGTTTGCAGTGATGTAAATTAAGATTAAGATTAAGTGATACTTTTTTGATCCCACAACCGGAGAAATTCCACCTCCGCATTTAACCCATCCGTGAAGTGAAACACCACATACACACTAGTGAACACACACACTAGGGGGCAGTGAGCACACTTGCCCGGAGCAGTGGGCAGCCCAATCCGCAGCGCCCGGGGAGCAGTTGGGGGTTAGGTGTCTTGCTCAAGGACACCTCAGTCATGGACTGTTGGCCCTTCTGGTCACAAGGCCAGCTCCCTAACCTCCAGCCCACGACTGTCCCCCAAATTCAAGGCACTATATGAGAAAAGTCTTTACAGTTGTTGATAAAAGTCTCCATTTTTAAAGCATTCAAAAACTCATAACATAACACACCTGCTTCAGTTCATCAAAGCATCAGGGGCATCCGGATGTGAGAATCGGGGAGTGCATTACAAAAACATCCTAACTCTGAAATCTCATCATAATGACAACTTTAGGTAGGACTGAATTTAAACTACTAGCTATTACAGAATAACAGTCCTTAAGTTTGTAATCGTATCCGAACTCCAGATAAGAAAACAGTACTACTAACTTTAGAACAGCCCCAGTGGTGTCTTAACTTCTGACAGGCAGCATAATTCGTTATAAATATAACTGGCATAATAACATTACATTTATTTATATTGCAAAACGCTGGTTTCAGTTGTGAGATCTCTTTTTTTTAACTCTTCATTTTAAAAACGACCCGCATGTGAATGTCGGTGAACACTCATCTAATAAAACAATTCAGCGATTTGTTGTGGTGAATAATGAGGAGAATGAGTTCAACATGTGGCTGTTTATTATGAGGAATAATGTTAGTGCAGCTTATAAAATGGAAAATGAACCTGCAGAGCGACGGCACTCCGCAGGGTGCGCTCTCACCGTATTCATATTTCCAGTTTATTGCACTTCAGTTTTGTTATGACCGTTTTTGCTTCCAGAGCAGTAGGTGTCTAGCGAACTAACATACATTTTTAACACTGTTTTGATTATGCAAAGTCAGAGATGCCGACTTAGCTACAAATTCATGTCTATGGCGTACCGACTTCTAGTATAGAGAATGGAGTCTCTGTCGTTGCCATTCCAGTCGGCTTTTGTGCCATAGTAGGACTTATCTGTGACATTCCTGTCTCATGGAGTTCTCTAGTTCGCCAGAAGTCCTGTTATCAGGCTAGAATCAAGTATGCGCATCATGCAGGCATATGGACATAACAGCACCTGTGGGAGGAGCCCCTAGGCAATAAATACCAATTCTCGCTTAATGCATCTTTAAGATTTCCTAACTTCAGACTAGGATGCTATAAGATAATATAATCCCTAAATTAAGATAAGATCCATTTCTGTAAAACGAATTTGTGAGAAATCTTATCTTGATCTTGTCAGATCTTGTACACAACCAGCAAGGCCAACACAAATAAAGAATTAGCTAAATGTGCGCTACTGCTGCAGATGTGAATGTCAGAGGACATGGGCTCTTCGTAGTTATTTTGTAGGCTATAATGCCGGTTTGTCTTTTTTGTGTATGAGGAAACTAATGGGTTTTCATAAATTGCTTCCACTGCACTGCATGGTTAAGGTTAAGCCTTCTGCACCCATTTACTAACAAATAAACATCGTGAAGACGCCACCAACAAAGGTCTGATTTGGATTAGAGATGGGTGATACAGCAAAAAATACAATATCATGATACTTCAAGAAATTTGTGCAAAACATGGAACAAACAAAAAAGAACCAGCAGTACCATCTAAAAAATATTACAAAAAACAATGAATATAATTCGTTTTATTCCACAACTCCACACTGTGCACTAAATCCAAATAAACAGGACTAATTACAGTCTGCTGTAATGAAATGGACTGGCGACCTGTCCAGGGTGTACCCTGCCTTCCGCCCGAAGACTGCTGGGATAGGCTCCAGCACCACCAACCCCCCCCGCCCCCCGCGACCCTGACGGAGAAGCGGCTTAGAAAATGGATGGATGGATGGATGGATGGATGGATGTAATGAAATATGTAGTAGATAAGTGTTGTGGAAGTACTGACAATATTCAAGATGCTTGGAAAAGAAAATTGCGATAGAATTTATCATGATCATAAATATCATCACATTTCCCAGCTCTAATTTGGATGGATCAGTTCAATTGGCCTATTGAAAAGAATCAGTTCAAATAAACAATTCCTTAGAGAGTTGGACATCAAAGCCTCTTCAGACTGATGAGTGGAGTCAGTATGTGAAGCCATTGACTCCACTAACAGCATCATCAAATGTCTCAAATGTCTCATTAGCACTACACTAACACGAAACCAAAGGTCTCATTGGGTTTGGAACATTTAGAGGCAAGAACACGATGAAAATATAATCAAAATAAAATCTTTCTGATGTCAAAAGAAAAAAAAAACAGCTTAGCTGTCAAGTTTCCAGCTTTTTTGTGTGTTTTTACCCATTTGGCTTCAAAATGCCTTCATGACTGGACTCTGCAGAACTAAATACATCAAAACAAGCCAGTGAACCGCCGGGAATGAGTGGGTTTTCATATTCCATTGATAAAAACAGAGTTATGAACTTTATTTCATAACGAGTGATTCAGAACAATTAAGGATGACATAAACACAACTTAAAGGAGAGCTGGGTGATGTTCTCGCAGTCTTTTTATGAGCATCTGCCCACTGATATTTTTTACTCCTAATGCATTTAATCTCTTGATTTAATGTTGTTTAAAGGGTTCTAGCCAATTTATAGCCTAGCCTGCTGCCCATCAACACACTGGAACAAAGGCTCGAGCTTGTGGCCTTCAAAGCCAAAGCAGCTTTAGATCTACAGGCTTCCCACCCAGTACTTTGCAGTCGGGAACCTAAAGATGGTTGAAAAAGAATCTGTATCATGTGAGAGCACCTGCCTTGACCCCACCAGGAGGAACTGCTATAAATACTCTAACGTTAACCTGTCCAATGTTACGCACCCAGAGGCTTAACATCTCCCAAAGGTTAATCCAAGCAGAATCATTCAGAGTTCAATCAAATTTGATTTGTGTAATTGTGTTTTTTTTTACAAGAGACAACGTCACAAAGCAGCTTTAGAAAAGTCTAGGACTGAATCCGTAATGAGCGAGCTGATGGTGTTAGCTGATAGCAAGAAATGTTCCCCAAGAGCATGAGGAGAAACACAAAGAGGAACCACAACTAAACAAGGAGGAATCTCCTTCGCTGGTATATGAAATTCACAAGTTGGAAAAAAAAAGTAAAAACCCTCCCCAGGATTTTCTTCCAACTGCTTGACTTCTCTAATTTGCTCAAACCAAAAAGCAAAGGTGTTGGAAGAAAATCCTGGGGTGGGTTTTCACTTTTTGGACCTGGATTACCCACCTCTACTCCTCTAATTCCACTGAAGTGATACTTTTTTAATCCCACAACCGGGGAAATTCCACCTCCACATTTAATCCATCCGTGAAGTGAAACACCACACACACACACTAGTGAGCACACACACACTAGGGGGCAGTAAGCACACTTGCCCGGAGCGGTGGGCAGCCCTATCCACGGCGCCCGGGGAGCAGTTGGGGGTTAGGTGTCTTGCTCAAGGACACCTCAGTCATGGACTGTCAGCCCTGGGGATCGAACCGGCGACCTTCCGGTCACAGGGCCAGTTCCCTAACCTCCAGCCCACGACTGCCCCCAGTACTGATTTATGAATATGTCTGTATAATTAAATGGTTCAGCCATTCAAAGTCAATCAGAGTGGTCTGACGTGAATGTGTTCAACTGTAGAGAAACTTCAAAAACAACAATCAAAAACAAACAACCAAAAACAAACAACCAAAAACAAACAACCAAAAACAAACAACCAAAAACGTTCACGGTGGTGGTATAAAAAGTGTTTATGCTTCTAAAATCTACCTCATAGAAATGCATTATATGAAATGGTTACAAAAATGCTGCTTTAAACCTGAGATGTTCTTTTTTAATAATAGCTTTGCAATAAGATTTTGGCCTAAAACACATTTTTAAATCCAGAGATATTCATGTAGGGTCTTATAAGGCAAAATAGTCTTCGAAGAACTCCTATTTTTATGGATTTGCTGCTATTCTACCATTATCAACATTGCATATAAAACTTTGAGGCTCATTTTGGACATTAAATAAATAATTTTATATAGACGCCAGTGATTCAGTGAGTTTCTCCTGTAACGCAATTCATTCATTACATTTTAGCTGACAGATAATTGTCATAAATATTAGTGGTTAATGATTTAATTGACTTTTCTTGTTCATTGTATGCAACTATCAAAAGATGAGCCTTAAGGGGTCAAATCGGCTGATTAGCCACCTTACTTGCTTGTTATGTTTACTTGGTAACTAAGACTGGTTGTACTGTTAAATCAATACTTAGCACACTTTCACACTTCATGATAGTGAAAATATAAGCAAAAAACACTCATTCTGCCAGCATCCATGCTGAAAACCTTAACTACACAGCGAACAGATCAACAAAAAATACTCAGTGCTGCTCTCTGAACACGTTAGAGCACTTAAAAGTGTCTTAATAAATGCATTTATATTTGTCTTTTATTTAGATTTATTTTCAACCCAATGGACCCCATTTTCTTTGTTGCAGCATAATAAATCTAATGATCTGACTCGGTCATGCAGGTTTCTCCTGTACAACATCTGTAGGATCCGACCCTTCCTCACCCGAGAGGCCGTCCAGGTGCTCGTGCAGTCTCTTGTCATCTCAAGGCTTGACTACTGCAACTCGCTCTTGGCTGGTCTTCCCATGTGGCCATCAAGCCTCTGCTGCTCATCCTGAATGCGGCACCACGGCTCGTCTTCAATCTGCCCAAGTTCAGCCACGTCACCCCACTGCTGCGCTCCCTTCACTGGCTTCCTGTAGCTGCATCAGATTTAAACCCTAATGCTGCCTACAAAGCCAAAATGGACCAGCCCCTCCTGACCTGATGGCAATGGTGAAACCTCGAACTGAACCACGAGCCCTTCGAGCTTCAGGTACAGCTCGGCTTGACCCGCCATCCTTCAAGGCGCGTGGGAGACGAGTGTCGAGAATGTTCTCTGTACTGGAGCCCAGGTGGTGGAATGAACTCCCACTGGCTGTCCGAACAGCAGAGTCTCTCACTGTCTTCAAACTCAGACTGAAGACCGTCTCTTTACACAGCACTTAAATGAGCTCTGAATATAAGCTGCACTTGTATATTATACTTTATTGTATTGCACTGTGTAGTGTAGTGTAGTTTATTGTAGGAGCTCTGCTCCTTCTCTCTCTGTATCTACAGTGACTGTGTTTCTATCAGTATCTGAGCTCAGGACCGTCTTTCTCTCTAACCTACTGGTAACTAGCAGAGACACTTTCTCTAGACAGACTGAGCTCTTCTTGTAAGTCGCTCTGGATAAGAGCGTCTGCTAAATGCTGTAAATGTAAATGTAATGACTGTTGAAAATGACTGCAGTCAGTGAGCAGAACTGTGACTGTATAAAAAAACTGATTAGCTGATTTTGTAATAATTGCAACATTGCTCAATAAACCAGTCATTTTTTTAAATTAGTGAAATTCATATTTAACATTGCTTTATTAGCTTGATATAATTACTTCCTTTCATTTTTTCCCCATCCTCCAATTCTAATTAAAACTCTTTAAAAAACATGATTTTAATGCCCTGTTTCAGATGTTTCTGCATATGCTCTACGTAGGGGTCGGCGAGATTCTATTGTTTTCACAGTGCATTTTGTTATCATCATAAATATTAAGCTTTTACGAGTACTTAAAGAACACTGATCAACTGCAGGTATATGTAGAATAATTAAGCCTGTTTAATTGGAGTGCTGTTTATTTTAGTACAGTATGGTATGTGAAAATAATAATAAAAAAAATTACAGCCAGTTTTTATTGGTAGTTTTTAAATGTTGCAGTGCTGGTATTTTGTGTCTGTGTTTCTGTGTTCCTTTTTAAGTATCGTGATATGGGATTTTTGGCACGTCGCTCACCCCTAATTCTATGGTGTGCAAAAGACAAATACATATCATATAACATAATGCTGCTGTCAGACAAATCGTATCTCCATTTTTGTTTTTCAGTTTTTGACATAATTTGAATTGCATGTTACCCTTTACATTGTGTGTAAATTTCATGATGAATGGACTAAAAGAAATGACCCAAAGCGACTAGGAAAAAAGTCTGGTTCCATTGACTTACATTAAAAGTAGAGTTAAATTTTCCTTCTCCTGTAAAGTTACCATTTTGGAGACACAAGGTTTTATTCCGACAGCAGCGAAATACAACATTCCAGTGAAGTTGGGACGTTGTGTAAAACATAAATAAAAACAGAATACGATGATTTGCAAATCCTTTTCAACCTACAATCAATTGAATCCACTACAAATACGAGATATTTAATGTTCAAACTTTGTTTTTTGCAAATATTCACTCATTTTGAATTTGATGCCTGCAACACGTTCCAGAGAAGTTGGGACAGGGGCGTGTTTCCCACTGAGTTACATCACCTTTCCTTTAACACTCAATAAGCGTTTGGGAACTGAGGACACTGATTGTTGAAGCTTTGTAGGTGGAATTCTTTCCCATTCCTGCTTGATGTCCAGCTTCAGCTGCTCAGCAGTCCGGGGGTCTCCGCTGTCGTATTTTGAGCTTCATAATGCGCCACACATTTTCAATGGGAGACGGTCTGGACTGCAGGCAGGTCAGTCTAGTACCCGCACTCTTTTACTACGAAGCCACGCTGTTGGAACACGTGCAGAATGTGGTTTGGCATCGTCTCGCTGAAATAAGCAGGACGTCCCTGAAACAGACGCTGCTTGGATGGCAGCAGATGTTGCTCCAAAACCTGTATGTACCTTTCAGCATTAATGGGGCCTTCACAGATGTGCAGGTTACCCCTGCCATGGGCACTAACACACCCCCACACCATCAGAGATGCTGACTTTTGAGAGAGATTTCTCCAGATTCTCTGAATCTTTTGATGATATTATGGACTGTAGATGATGAAATCCCTAAATTCCTGCAGTTGCACGTTGAGAAACGTTGATCTTAAACTGTTGGACTATTTGCTCACGCAGTTGTTCACTAAGTGGTGAACCTCGCCCGTCCTCGCTTGTGAACGACTGAGCCTTTCAGGGATGCTCCCTTTATACCCAATCATGACCCTCACCTGTTTCCAATTAACCAGTTCACCTGTGGAATGTTCCAAACAGGTGTTCCCAGTCTTTTGTTGCCCCTGTCCCAACTTCTCTGGAACGTGTTGCAGGCATCAAATTCAAAATGAGTGAATATTTGCAAAAAAAACAAAAAGTTTATCCGTTTGAACATTAAATATCTCGTCTTTGTAGTGTGTTCAATTCAATACAGGCTGAAAAGGATTTGCAAATCATCCTATTCTGTTTTTATTTATATTTTACATGACGTCCCAACTTCACTGGAATTGGGGTTGTATATCATTTAGCATGTTATTTGACTATGTAATAGTATAATACTGTGACCTTCTAAAAATTCATTCTCCCATTTTGTAAAAAAGTGACTGTTAAAAGCTTCAATGTTTTTTATCCTTTTTAATTAAGTCAAAAAAAAAAACTAAAACTGAAGGAAAATCCCCGGTTTACTACCCAATATCCCACTTAACTCTAGATTTGCAGTGGGAGCTCCTTAATCAAGCAGGCACCTAGCAAGCCTTAAGCCATCAGAAGATGAACATCAATTTCAAACAGATGTCAAAACATTAAACGCCTCACATATAAAAGCACACACCTAGTCACCCAGATGGCTCTGCATCATCAGCGATGCGCATTTGCATCAACAGTTACACTTCATGGTCGTTCGGGAACATCTGGCGAGACTCCGCGAAAGCTGCTATTGTCATTTCACAGAGCAGCGGAGTTTTCCAGCAGCGTTATTGTCCCTGCAAGTGTGTGCAAACATCAAAGGCATTAGATTTATAAGTCTATATAGAGGCAAGCAGCTCATGAATATATACATAAGTGGCATCAATGAGTTTGAGCTGTTGAGCTGCTGTTTGTGTCTGATGCTTGTTTGAACATACACTTTGTTTTCTTGCAGTTTCTGGCAAATCCTCAGCCAAACACACGGTTCTGTCTACCAATGCTGCCTCCCACTATTTGGATGCCAAGACTCTAATCTGATATCAGAGTGATGCTGCACATCTTTATGAGATCAAGGAAGCGTCAGGAACAAAGCAGACAAAGAGCAGCAGCAAACAGTTTAGGAGCTATGAAATAAGTGAGTGCTGTTCTGAGCAAGTTCAAAGAAAGAAAGGTCAGCGATTCTAATCTGCAACTGGTCTGTACTTCATGCCTAATTCTGACTGCAGCATCAACGAATGGCACTTCACATCAGATCACATCAGTCTACTCAGGCTTTAGCAGAGCTCAGAAACGCTGAGATTAATAACCGATCACATTGATTTATCAGTCTACTCAGGCTTTAGCAGAGCTCAGTAGCGCTGAGATTAATAACTGATCACATTGATTTATCAGTCTACTCAGACTTTAGCAGAGCTCAGTAATGCTGAGATTAATAACTGATCACATTGATTTATCAGTCTACTCAGACTTTAGCAGAGCTCAGTAACACTGAGATTAATAACCGATCACATTGATTTATCAGTCTACTCAGGCTTTAGCAGAGCTCAGTAACACTGAGATTAATAACTGATCACATTGATTTATCAGTCTACTCAGGCTTTAGCAGAGCTCAGTAACACTGAGATTAATAACCGATCACATTGATTTATCAGTCTACTCAGGCTTTAGCAGAGCTCAGTAACGCTGAGATTAATAACCGATCACATTGATTTATCAGTCTACTCAGGCTTTAGCAGAGCTCAGTAACGCTGAGATTAATAACCGATCACATTGATTTATCAGTCTACTCAGGCTTTAGCAGAGCTCAGTAACACTGAGATTAATAACCGATCACATTGATTTATCAGTCTACTCAGGCTTTAGCAGAGCTCAGTAACACTGAGATTAATAACCGATCACATTGATTTATCAGTCTACTCAGGCTTTAGCAGAGCTCAGTAACGCTGAGATTAATAACCGATCACATTGATTTATCAGTCTACTCAGGCTTTAGCAGAGCTCAGTAACGCTGAGATTAATAACTGATCACATTGATTTATCAGTCTACTCAGACTTTAGCAGAGCTCAGTAACACTGAGATTAATAACCGATCACATTGATTTATCAGTCTACTCAGACTTTAGCAGAGCTCAGTAACACTGAGATTAATAACCGATCACATTGATTTATCAGTCTACTCAGGCTTTAGCAGAGCTCAGTAACGCTGAGATTAATAACTGATCACATTGATTTATCAGTCTACTCAGACTTTAGCAGAGCTCAGTAACACTGAGATTAATAACTGATCACATTGATTTATCAGTCTACTCAGACTTTAGCAGAGCTCAGTAACACTGAGATTAATAACCGATCACATTGATTTATCAGTCTACTCAGGCTTTAGCAGAGCTCAGTAACACTGAGATTAATAACTGATCACATTGATTTATCAGTCTACTCAGACTTTAGCAGAGCTCAGTAACACTGAGATTAATAACCGATCACATTGATTTATCAGTCTACTCAGACTTTAGCAGAGCTCAGTAACGCTGAGATTAATAACCGATCACATTGATTTATCAGTCTACTCAGGCTTTAGCAGAGCTCAGTAACACTGAGATTAATAACCGATCACATTGATTTATCAGTCTACTCAGACTTTAGCAGAGCTCAGTAACACTGAGATTAATAACCGATCACATTGATTTATCAGTCTACTCAGGCTTTAGCAGAGCTCAGTAACACTGAGATTAATAACCGATCACATTGATTTATCAGTCTACTCAGGCTTTAGCAGAGCTCAGTAACACTGAGATTAATAACTGATCACATTGATTTATCAGTCTACTCAGGCTTTAGCAGAGCTCAGTAACACTGAGATTAATAACCGATCACATTGATTTATCAGTCTACTCAGGCTTTAGCAGAGCTCAGTAACGCTGAGATTAATAACCGATCACATTGATTTATCAGTCTACTCAGACTTTAGCAGAGCTCAGTAACACTGAGATTAATAACTGATCACATTGATTTATCAGTCTACTCAGGCTTTAGCAGAGCTCAGTAACACTGAGATTAATAACTGATCACATTGATTTATCAGTCTACTCAGGCTTTAGCAGAGCTCAGTAACACTGAGATTAATAACTGATCACATTGATTTATCAGTCTACTCAGACTTTAGCAGAGCTCAGTAACACTGAGATTAATAACTGATCACATTGATTTATCAGTCTACTCAGACTTTAGCAGAGCTCAGTAACGCTGAGATTAATAACTGATCACATTGATTTATCAGTCTACTCAGGCTTTAGCAGAGCTCAGTAACACTGAGATTAATAACTGATCACATTGATTTATCAGTCTACTCAGGCTTTAGCAGAGCTCAGTAACACTGAGATTAATAACCGATCACATTGATTTATCAGTCTACTCAGGCTTTAGCAGAGCTCAGTAACACTGAGATTAATAACCGATCACATTGATTTATCAGTCTACTCAGGCTTTAGCAGAGCTCAGTAACACTGAGATTAATAACCGATCACATTGATTTATCAGTCTACTCAGGCTTTAGCAGAGCTCAGTAACGCTGAGATTAATAACCGATCACATTGATTTATCAGTCTACTCAGGCTTTAGCAGAGCTCAGAAACGCTGAGATTAATAACCGATCACATTGATTTATCAGTCTACTCAGGCTTTAGCAGAGCTCAGTAACGCTGAGATTAATAACTGATCACATTGATTTATCAGTCTACTCAGGCTTTAGCAGAGCTCAGTAACGCTGAGATTAATAACCGATCACATTGATTTATCAGTCTACTCAGGCTTTAGCAGAGCTCAGTAACGCTGAGATTAATAAGCGATCACATTGATTTATCAGTCTACTCAGGCTTTAGCAGAGCTCAGTAACGCTGAGATTAATAAGCGATTACATTGATTTATCAGTCTACTCAGACTTTAGCAGAGCTCAGTAACACTGAGATTAATAAGCGATTACATTGATTTATCAGTCTACTCAGGCTTTAGCAGAGCTCAGTAACGCTGAGATTAATAACCGATCACATTGATTTATCAGTCTACTCAGGCTTTAGCAGAGCTCAGTAACGCTGAGATTAATAACTGATCACATTGATTTATCAGTCTACTCAGGCTTTAGCAGAGCTCAGTAACGCTGAGATTAATAACCGATCACATTGATTTATCAGTCTACTCAGGCTTTAGCAGAGCTCAGTAACACTGAGATTAATAACCGATCACATTGATTTATCAGTCTACTCAGGCTTTAGCAGAGCTCAGTAACGCTGAGATTAATAACCGATCACATTGATTTATCAGTCTACTCAGGCTTTAGCAGAGCTCAGTAACGCTGAGATTAATAACTGATCACATTGATTTATCAGTCTACTCAGGCTTTAGCAGAGCTCAGTAACGCTGAGATTAATAACTGATCACATTGATTTATCAGTCTACTCAGGTTTTAGCAGAGCTCAGTAACACTGAGATTAATAACCGATCACATTGATTTATCAGTCTACTCAGGCTTTAGCAGAGCTCAGTAACACTGAGATTAATAACCGATCACATTGATTTATCAGTCTACTCAGACTTTAGCAGAGCTCAGTAACGCTGAGATTAATAACCGATCACATTGATTTATCAGTCTACTCAGGCTTTAGCAGAGCTCAGTAACGCTGAGATTAATAACCGATCACATTGATTTATCAGTCTACTCAGGCTTTAGCAGAGCTCAGTAACACTGAGATTAATAACCGATCACATTGATTTATCAGTCTACTCAGGCTTTAGCAGAGCTCAGTAACGCTGAGATTAATAACCGATCACATTGATTTATCAGTCTACTCAGGCTTTAGCAGAGCTCAATAACACTGAGATTAATAACCGATCACATTGATTTATCAGTCTACTCAGGCTTTAGCAAGGACTTAACTACTAAAAGGAACCTACTAGAGTATGTCTTTACATGCTGTGCATGGTGGTTAATAAATGACGATGGATGATATATAATGTTATATTTTTTAAGTATTATAAAACTATTCTCCTAAAAATGTAAAGCATGACTCTCTTCTGAATACTCCCTTTAAAATGTCACTTTGATTGAATAGAGATACGGAATTTCTGTATTCTGAATATGTATTCCCGACACTTGTATCCCGTTACAACCCAACCCTGTCAGTTAGGCTTTCTGTCATTAGTAGTACTATTATGATTGGAATGATAGGAATCTTACAGTGCATGCATCATCATAATACTGACAAAAACAAGCCACAAAGTCATGATACAGAACTCTTCTATATTTTGTTTGATTAATATCATCACTGTGGTAAAATATATATATATATATTTGCAGGAATACTGAAATAATACCTCCCAGGTAAATGACTTGTACCAGTGCTATATATCCACAGTGCCCCAAGACACCCAGTGCTCCTTTCTAACATGGGTAATTGGACCTTGGAGCGTTTGTTTCATTGCCTCTCATGAACCCTGTGCTGATGACAGCAACCGCTGTGAGTTTTATGCTGAGTAATAGAAAAGGGTATTTATGAAAATGTTTTATCAATAAATAATAAAACAAAACACCAAAAGCACTTCTGAATAATAAAACCGCTCATTAAACCAAGACCCACACTGGGCCTGAATCACCAGCACACAAACATATGTATGTAACAAATTAAAGCATTAAATATAAGCATATGATGTATTACTACAGCTGGGTGCTACAGAAAAAAACATATGTGGCAATAAATATTTTAACAAACGTCCTCAATAACAATGAATATGTCTACAACTATGAGGAAAAAGGGAAACTCATTAATCTCTCTGCGGTGGCGTTCATACATAATACAATACTTTACTGCTGAAATCATTGTCGCTAGCACGGCTAATGCTAGTGGGCATGAACACGTTTATTTCATTAATGAGAAAAACTTGTTCCTTTCAATATTATATCACTTTGTGTTAATGTTTCATCATTTATTTAAAAGCCAAAGTGTCTCCTAATTACAAACACTGCCCTTCTTGGGTCTTACGTTTTCTTCACACTTTGTATTTGTTGCACTTCACCGTTGCCCATCTTTATCTGTCGTTGTTCAACTCAAACTGATGCTGAGATTTTCATTGGGAGTGACGAGGCTGGACAAGATTAGAAATGAGCAGATCAGAGGGACAGTGAAGATGGAGCAGTTTGGAGATAAAGCCAGAGAGGCCAGGTTGAGATGGTTTGGACATGTGTTGAGGAGGAATAGTGGATATTTTGGGCAAAGAATGTTGGAGATGGAGCTGCCGGGTAGAAGGAGAAGAGGTAGACCTCAGAGAAGGTTTATGGATGTAGTGAAGGTGGACATGGAGATGGTTGGTGTGACAGTAGAGGAGGCAGTGGATAGGGCAAGATGGAGGCAGATGATCCGCTGTGGCGACCCCTAAAGGGAGCAGCCGAAAGAAGAAGAAGAAGAAGTTCAACTCAAACTGAACTGATCATCTAAGTGAACTCAAATTGGGCTCTGTACAGAGCTGCTATGCTCTGAGTGGCTGATAGAGCCAATCCAGGGATATCTGTGTGGAGCAGGACTCAAAAATAGGTCTCCAATATGGAAAAGTGGAAAATGAAAACTGTGAATATCTGCAATGCCAGTGTTACCTGTGAGTTTATGTTAATTAGGAGGCGCGTGTTTTTGCGTGCTTCGAGTTTATTTTTTGCCACAAGCAGCAAGCCACCTAGTGGTGTAACCACTGTGTCACTTTCTCATTGCAGCATTTAGAATTCCTTCTAGTGCAGCTGCAACAACCATAAATGAAAACAGGATAACGCTGACTTGTTTGCCATTAACTCATTTTAAATGTTATGAATTGATTAACAAAAGAAACCTAAACAAATGGCAGTGCTAACACATGCATGTAATATTCTCTTCCGACTGAGTGGCTCAAGCAGCCACAAGCAAATCAATACTGCGAATGACAAAAGGAAACTCAGAGAGATAGATAGACTGCTGAGGCACTGCGATATCAACAAAAACCCAGCTAATTACATTTACTTTGGCTTGAATGTAATTTTATCATTGGACTTTGACGTGCCAACTCTCCATTTGTGGATGCGCTGTACAGGAGTTAGCTAATTAGAATAGTGAAGCCATGAAGTTAGTTCAGCTGCACCCATTAGACACTTTCATGCTTTTACTTGGTGAACTTGGGCCCTAACTCACCCACCCATCACGCTCTGAACTCACTTAGATGGCAGGATATCATAGAGATGATGGTGAAGATGATCTCACTCGTTGCTCGCCACCCGATTCACACATTTAAGAAAGCATCTTAACTCATTGTGGGGCAGTCCTGGGCTGGAGGTTAGGGAACCAGCCTCATGACCAGAAGGTCACCGGTTCAACACCCAGGGCCGACAGCACATGACTGAGGTGTCCTTGAGCGAGGCACCTAACCCCCAACTGCTCCCCGGGCGCTGTGGATCGGGCTGCCCACCGCTCTGGGAGAGTGTGCTCACTGCCCCCTAGTGTGTGTGTGCTCACTAGTGTGTATGTGGTGTTTCACTTCATGGATGGGTTAAATGCAGAGGTGAAATTTCCCTGTTGTGGGACTAATAAGGGTCACTTAATCATAAGAATTAAGCATAAGGCACTGCAGTGAACCCAAACTCAGTGCTTTATTTGGTGAAACACAGGCTAAACTGAACTGAGCAGGTGAACAGCATATCCTCCTGACATGCAGAGAAGCAGAAGAGGCACTGCCACAATATCATAACAGTCATTCTCAGAAATATGCCATCCATAATACAGCAAGTTCAGAAGCCATCTGTGGCCTGATCAGCTAATATTTTGATATTTTTAATATTCTAACGTCTTAAAAGGTACCTGAGTTGCTGAAAGTGCCAATCTGAACGGTGGTTTAGTGAATCAAATCAACTCGTTGTTAACAAAATTCACTTTGGAATCAAACTGTAAACCAATGAATCGTGAATGGAATTGATTCCATGTTAGTTCAAAGATTTACATCCCTGATGCAACACGTACAAAATACACTTCTGCTACATTTGTCCCTCGTGGGGAGTATCAGCCGGTATTTAACAGCGAAGGACTCAGAGAATAGTCATTTGCCCAAACAGAGGTTCCACAGCAGAACACATTTAACATATTGTGTTTAACTGTTATGTGTTTTTGTGTATCTTCCGAGACCATGAAGCATCTATACTCACCGTCCAGTTCCTCCACAGAGATGCTTGCAAGCTGGTCACTCTCACTGCGTTCGGACAGAGAGCGACTCAGGTAGTTCCCCTTATAGAGCAGCCCTGCCGTCACATGGTGGAAGGGCATCTTCTCCCTAAACAGCAAAACAAGGCCAGAGGTTTAGAGACAGTACATTTACAGTAGAGCCTGGAGATGATTTTTCCATGCTTGCCAAAAAGCTGCTTCTTGGGGTTATTTCTCAGGAGCTCGCTGCACTAAAGCTGGACTTTAAAGAGGGCATTTATACGGGAGACACTTGAGAATGCTCTGTATCAAAGAAGTTCCATTACAATCAGCTTACAAAGGATTTCCTGCAGCATACCACCATCCATCTCACAAGTAAACACAAGACTGAACAGATTTCGACCAGCAGCCCACAGCTTCACTCTTTTTTCATTTAGAAATTCTTTCACAACAAAATAAGTGCAAGCAGTAAGTCGTAGCTTTTTTCACAGTAACTTTGCAAAACACAAATCCACAAATAGGAGAGCAACACAAACAGGAGCACAGATTCTGCAGTGGAACTAGGCCTGTTTCCTCCAATTTGGGTACATTTAATTTCAATGCTGCTCATGTAATGTTTATCAAAAGGCAATTTCCAAAAGTGAAAGCTCGAGCTCTTAAAACTGCTTACTGTAAGGGCCTTTTGGGTGGCCTGTGTCCTCCAATATCATAAAGTCTGTTGAAGGGAATTACTGGCCAGAATGACCGCTGAAACCAAATCAACAATCATCAAAATTCTTTTAGAGGCCTACAGGTAAACCTAATGAGCTCAGCTGATTCACGAATTGGTAAACAAATGATACAAGATGCAGAATACATCTGCGAGACTGTGAGTCACAGAATTTTTTGTGTATATGAAACACTGTATACAATGTACAGATTCAAACTAGCAGATGGCTGCTATTATTTGATTTATGGAAAAAAAACAGGGTTGGAAATTTTGGTTGAAAGTACATCTTCGATGAGCCTGATGCTTGTGAAAAAAAAGAAAAAAAAACAAAAGAGAAACTCTCAGCATAAACCGTACGTCGTTTCAAAGATGAATGAACATCTAAGAGTGGTGACAAACCTTAGCCACTGGTCAACAGATGTGGACAAATGTGATCTGGTCAGATGAGTCATCCATCACCATATTCTCCACAAGTGAGCGATTGCATGTGTGGTAGAGAACAGAACAGGCCTGAATGCTTTACACCAAGAGTGTTGAGCTCTGTTATATTGTGGGGCATTTTGCTGGCATGGTTTGTGTCCGTTTGTGCCCTTAAGACCAGCGGCCGGCAACATGTGGCTCCTTAAATGCCCGGTTGTGGCTCCACAGCAGAATTCGGTTTTTAGGCTAAAATCAAATAAGCTGATCACACAGCTTTCACATTAAATGGTCTTTAACACTGGAGTTAATGTAGCATATATCTGCTAACTCACCCTTTGGGGCAGTCGTGGACTGGAGGTTACGGAACCAGCCTCATGACCGGACGGTCGCCGGTTCGATCCCCAGAGCCGACAGCACATGACTGAGGTGTCCTTGAGCAAGACACCTAACCCCCAACTGCTCCCCGGGCGCTGCGGATTGGGCTGCCCACCGCTCTGGGCAAGTGTGCTCACTGCCCCCTAGTGTGTGTGCTCACTAGAGTGTATGTGGTGTTTCATGTCATGGATGGGTTAAATGGGGAGGTGAAATTTCCCTGTTGTGGGACTAATAAGGGTCTCTTAATTTAATTTAACCCTGCAGCCTGGCACACAGACTGCTGGTCACTGTAGCTAGTAGCTAACAAAAAGGCAAAGAGAAAGATTTAAGACGAACTGATAATTCAGAGAAACATGGAGTTTGCGTTTATAAGCACTCCAGCCGGTTTCCTGAAATGTTTAATCTGCAATGAGAAACTCTCCAACACTAAAAACTCAGTTTCTCATTCACCAGCTTCTAGTTTGAATTCTCCTGCTCCACCTTAAGTGGTGCAGTAGTTACATTCTGGCATCCACAGGCACCATTTAAGGTGGAGCGGGAATATTCAAACAAGAAGCCGCCGAATGAAAAGCTGACTTCAGCCTTCACAGATCGCTTTACAGGAAACTGTTCCACTTTTGCTGAAAAGTACCTCGTTGAAGATTAAGGCAGAGCAAAGTAGGTCCACGTTTTCATTTATATTTAAATGCCTATACTAGTCCATTAGCACATCTTGAGACATGTTTACAGCCAAGATGGCAAAATGTTGCGGCTCTTAAGGTGGTTTGATTTTTGTTGACAGGACATAATGGCTCTTCTCGACGTTGGGGTTGACGAGCCCTGCCCTAGATGGAAGTTTCACTACAAATCAGTACAAAGTTAATCTGACTGATGTACGACAATGACGTAAATCATCTGCTGCTGCCTTTCCAGTCAACAAATTTCAACCTAATTAAACACCCATGGGAGATTTGGACTGATGTGTTAGATAGTGAAGTGTATCAGGCTTGATAAAATGTTATATATGATATTGATATGATATTGGGCTCTAATACACATGTAGCTGTTTGCTGTCTGAAAGTACAGAAGGCTCCATATGTTTCAACGGAGCCCTGGCTGAAAAGAGAAGCCTCTGTGTGTCGACGGAGCCCGAGTTTGGGGCTCTGGGGTCCCAGGGGAGAGATGGGACCCTCACTTTAGAATAAGCTGAAGCTATTATAATAGGAACCAGGTGTGAGCTACACCTTAAAGACCAAAACAACTGGGGTAATTTCTGCTCCTGAAGAGACTGGGCAGAGAACATTTGGCACGTTTCTCTCCAAGTTGGTTCGTCAAAGCTTCATCCTGACTTTGATCTCTAAATGCAAATAAACTTCTTTTTCATGCAAGAGACGGGTGTCACCGAAGAGTTTCTTCCTTCACCTTCACAGCATCGCTACTGAAATAAACTACAGTAGCGCTCTCTAAGTTTAAGTCTAGCTTGATACAAATAAAAGACTGTATGAACTCAACACTGGAAATTATATTGTGGCGTGCCATTACTGGCTTGTGTTGCCAAGGGAGTGTGGGAGGCAAGGAGGCTCTTGGGAGGAGCCATGCTCATGGTAGGAGAGACATCTATTTTAAATAAGTTGCCGTTAGCTTAATGATGTGCAGATGTGTTATAGTGCTATTCTGTGCTGGGCTGTGGGGTAGTTAGTGCAGCGTCAGTACCTGCCTTCAGGTGAAACCGTACGGCTAGAAGTGATCTGTGTGCTATCGCGGCCACTTGAGTAGGGCTGACCGGCAATTCTCCCCTGCTGCCTGTTCAGTTAAAGAGCATTTGGATTTAAAGCACAATGTTTCCCACGTCGTATCCTGTGCAGATGCCACAAAATACACAATATGTACATCAGGAAAATACAGACAGTGTCTTCTGCTCTGCAATAACAATCTGTAAACCTTAGCTAGTCTTTATATAGAACAGATGAGCTCAAAAACCTGTGAGGGCATGGTGACAGTAGAGACTCAGAGCAATGGATCATCATTATTTGGCACATTTGAGGTTAGCCTGGATCTCTTCACCCATTTTCAGCAAGTTCACCTAAAAGGCAGCACAAAAGTGCAGTTCCCTCAGTCATTCTGATCACAGGCTGGTGCAGTTCCACCAAGGCAATCGGACATCAGACGTTTGACAGTGTATTCACAACACGGCAGTCATGGTCATCAGGCTTACTGCGAAGGAGCTTCACCATCCGTCATTTATTCCTAGCAAAAGCAAAGCGGGAACTGAACCACAGAATAGTTATTTTTGGCGTTGTGTTGGGCTCAGCAGCTGTGGCCGGCCGTCTGACCGAAGGCTCCGATGTCTCTGTTAGCTACGACAATTTGCATGCTGTTCATATGACTGGTTGCTTCACAACTCTACCAAATGACTTCATTCATTTGAATAGTTTTATTGTTGTCATTTTATATTGTTTATAAATATGATTTAACGATCGTTCGACTTTATTTAGGCCGTTCATTAATTTGCAGGATATCTGTGCTAAGCCCCGCCCCCGCCTGCAGTGGGCTGGTTACCCACCTGCTCCAGTGCACAACACTGAAATGTGAAAGCCCAACTCAGCATCTCCAAATTTAAGCCTTTCATAAGAGAAAAACCTATATGAGGTATGAAGATGATTCAAGTACGGCTGTAAATCTCTGACCTCACAATGATCTGACTGATGATTCTTCAGGAAACCACTGAATGAGTGATTGTTTTCATGCAATTAAGAAAGCTTTTTGCATGACTGGAGAGACTATTTGTCACGATTGGTCCTCCCACTTCATGTGCGTTTGTTTTGGTCTTTCATGTGCGTTTGTTTTGGTCCAGCCCCCTCGTTTCATGACTCCACCCCTGATAGTCTCCACCTGTTTCCCGCCTGTCCCTCGTTTACCCTGTTATTATTTAAGCCCTGTGTTTGGCCCTGGTCTTTGTCTGAGCTGTTATCTGCTGTGTTGGTTGTACTGGTGGTGTTTGTATTAGTCTTTGTACTGTTCTGCTGGTTTGGTTCTGGTGTCTGTCCCCCAATCCATCTGTGTTGGCTCTATGACCCTGGACTGTTACGACTATGACCCTGGATTTGCCCTTAATAAATCTCGCTTATCTCCACATATGCGTCCACCTCCTCGCTCCCCGTTACACTATTTACACTGTAACCATCCACAAATTTTAAATTTGATTGATAAATTACAATCATTTACTGTGATAATGATACATACTTTATTCAATATTATTCAGGGATGGTCTAAACAGACTTTGAATACTTGCTGATATTTTTTGAAGAAGTACTCAAAAGCAAGCTTAAAACAGGATCTGAGGTGTTTATAGACGTCCATCTGATGCAACACAAGCGCTTCTATTTTAACGTTTTGGTCCACACTGGCTGTGCTACACGTGCGTCTTACACTCCCACTTTAATACGTTCTAAATTATAAATAATAAATAATATAATAATTAGTTCTAAACTAAATTTAAAACATCACTAAAATGTGATGATCTTGCTGGCGTGGTGGTTGCAGAGCAGCTCCTGTGCTGTACCAGCGATGTGTGAAAGCTTCTCTTCTCTTCAGCAACAGCGGTAAAAACTTGTGTGTTCGAGTTTTGTTGAACAGATCTGCTGTTTGTGCTGTCAAGTTTTAATCCGCTTTGAAGTTGTTTAATTAGGAAAGAAAGGGATGCAAAAGAGCTAATATTCCACCCAGAGCAGCTACAGGATGGAGCTTAGTTGGAGCCAGCATGGACTGGACACATCGCTGGTACTTGGATAAGGATCACTACACAAATTCTATGCATTTTTCATAGCGTCAGATTTTTTACCAGATGTGAACTCTTTAAACTTTCTAAAGCATTTCTGCTCTTCTTGCTTAAATTGCCACATGGAAGCAGTGCAGTTGTTCTGAGGTGAAATGATTTTACATACACTATATTGCCAGAAGTATTGGCTCATCTGCCTTCACTCGCATATGGACTTGAGTGACATCCCATTCTTAAACCATAGGGCTTTCCACAAGGGTTAGGAGTGTTTATGGGAATTTCTGACCGTTCTTCCAGAAGCACGTTTGTGAGGTCAGACGCTGATGTTGGACGAGAAGGCCTGGCTCACAGTCTCCGCTCTAATTCATCCCAAAGGTGTTCTATGGGGTTGAGGTCAGGACTCTGTGCGGGCCAGTCAAGTTCTTCCACACCAAACTGGCTCATCCGTGTCTTTACGGACCTGCTTTGTGCACTGGTGTGCAGTCATGTTGGAACAGGAAGGGGCCGTCCCCAAACTGTTCCCACAAAGTTGGGAGCATGAAATTGTCCAAAATCTCTTGGTGCTGAAGCTTTAAGAGTTCCTTTCACTGGAACTAAGGGGCCGAGCCCAACTCCTGAAAAACACCCCCACACCATGATCCCCCCTCCACCAAACTTTACACTCAGCACAATGCAGTCAGACAAGTACCGTCTCCTGGCAACCGTCAAACCTAGACTCATCCATCAGATTTCCAGACGGAGAAGCGTGATTGGTCACTCCAGAGGACACATCAGCACGCTGGAATTCACTGAGCTCCAGAGAGCGACCCATTCTTTCACTAATGTCTGTAGAAGCAGTCTGCAGGCCTAGGGGCTTGATTTTATATACATGTGGCCACAGAAGTGACTGAATTCAATGATTTGGACGGATGAGTGAATACTTTTGGCAATATAGTGTACATTAAAAAAAATGTTCAAAGTGTCCTTGTTGAGGAAAATTAATTTTAGGCTGTTTTTGTGGCTTGAAAAGCCTCAACGCTTCCAAATATTAAATAAACAAATACCAATGTAGCAAGTGGATACTTTGAATTATTACACAGTATTTGAATTATTTAGGGGAACCATAACAATCTCCTGTAATAAATTCACTACCTAAATTTACTCTTAAATTTAAGGCATTATTTAAGACAGAATATATCCAGTAACTTCATGAAAAGCTCATCTCTATTGCTCATAAGGTCTCCGTCTCCTCCACTTGCAGTGACCCAATGCCAACAGAGTTATATACGCTCTTCAGAGTTCAACAGCAATTGATGGAAATTTAAAGTAAAGTTAATTTGTCTGGGCTCTGAGGACAATCTAGACACCCAGTAGGGGAGTCCCCCCGGATCTGCAGACATTCTCTGAAGGAAAGGCCACAGTATAGAAGCTTCATAGGCTCCAGAACACTAGGCTCTGGCATCAAAGCCAGTACACAGTGTGCAGGACCAGCATGGGCGCTGGGTCACAGCCAGGTGCAAATCAGAGTAAAACGTGGGCCAGTTCACTCGGCCCAGACTGCCGTCAGGCCGCTGAAGGACATTCAGCTAATTGCTGGCCGCTGCCTATAAAAGACGGTTGCAGTCCCCACAGAACCCACAGCGGGCTAGGTGGACCTAATGGAATTGGTGATTGTAAATCAGAAGGTGAAATTAAATCAGCTGGCCGTGCAGATGTATCGTCCTCTGAGGTGAAAGAGACGCTCAATAAAGTCTGATCGTGTCTTCAATATGGTTCCTATTATTAGTCTCATTCAAACAGTAACAACATCTGGACATTATACTTCTCTCCCAGACTTTTCCAGTTCACCTCTTTATAATTTGCTCTTCAGCAACATTTACCCTTTATTAATTGGTATTACAGTGATGACTTTCACAGCTGATATTGTGGAAGGCTGCAATATCTTGCAATTTGATGAGTCAAGGTATTCATATAATCCATCAATGGTAAATTATTTTGGTCAAAATAACGCAGACCAGTCTTTTACCATGTTTTCAAGTGTGTGAGGGAGCGCCATCACAGGTCCTTCCTTCCTGCTGCTGTGAGACTATTCAACTAGCACTGCTCCCAGTAGGCCACACACACACACACACACACACACACACACAATATACACACATACAATATACACTTACATTCAGAATGCGAACATTTTTCATTGTGCAATATGCTAAGTGCAATACAGATTCCTATGCAACTCTTATTTTATTTTATTATTATCCTTATTTTCCTGTAAATAGTCGAGATTTAGCTTTAATTATCTTATCTCATATTATCTTATCTTATCTTATCTTATCTTATCTTATCTCATCCTTACTGTGTTACATGGGTTCTTATATTTCTTTTACTATTTTTCCCCTGAGGTCCACTTATGACATCTGCACCATTTTTGTATCAAAAACATATCATAATATTTTTTTTCCCAACTTTTCTTTATCCCTTAGAATGAAACAAGTTGTTTTTTGTTACTGTGCCTTTTGTTATTGTCCCTCTTTTGAAAAAAAAAAGCTGTTGAAACTCAATGACCTCATGAGACTGGGCGGCTAATGTGCTGTAGGCTGAACAGAGGGATCTGTAAATGTTTTCATGACATCGTAAAAACGATGAATTTTAAAAAACAACTCATGAAGGGCACGTTTTGAAACATTCAACCTCAAAATCTTTTTTTTTCCAAGAAGGAAAAAATCCATGTTATGACATAATGCAAAGTGACCTGCCATATTTAGCCATATCATCGCAACACTATTTTGTCTATAGCTTGCAGCTCTAGGTTAAACGTTAATCCTTAAGAGCTACTTTATTATTATTTACACTACTGGATCCTTTATTTCAAGTAGGTTTAAGGAGCACTGGCTGCAGTTTGCATATTGTTTGGACAACACTTCAAGACTAAAGTGAGAACGCTCATAAGGTCTCCGTCTCCTCCACTTGCAGTGACCCAATGCCAACAGAGTTATATACGCTCTTCAGAGTTCAACAGCAATTGATGGAAATTTAAAGTAAAGTTAATTTGTCTGGGCTCTGAGGACAATCTAGACACCCAGTAGGGGAGTCCCCCCGGATCTGCAGACATTCTCTGAAGGAAAGGCCACAGTATAGAAGCTTCATAGGCTCCAGAACACTAGGCTCTGGCATCAAAGCCAGTACACAGTGTGCAGGACCAGCATGGGCGCTGGGTCACAGCCAGGTGCAAATCAGAGTAAAACGTGGGCCAGTTCACTCGGCCCAGACTGCCGTCAGGCCGCTGAAGGACATTCAGCTAATTGCTGGCCGCTGCCTATAAAAGACGGTTGCAGTCCCCACAGAACCCACAGCGGGCTAGGTGGACCTAATGGAATTGGTGATTGTAAATCAGAAGGTGAAATTAAATCAGCTGGCCGTGCAGATGTATCGTCCTCTGAGGTGAAAGAGACGCTCAATAAAGTCTGATCGTGTCTTCAATATGGTTCCTATTATTAGTCTCATTCAAACAGTAACAACATCTGGACATTATACTTCTCTCCCAGACTTTTCCAGTTCACCTCTTTATAATTTGCTCTTCAGCAACATTTACCCTTTATTAATTGGTATTACAGTGATGACTTTCACAGCTGATATTGTGGAAGGCTGCAATATCTTGCAATTTGATGAGTCAAGGTATTCATATAATCCATCAATGGTAAATTATTTTGGTCAAAATAACGCAGACCAGTCTTTTACCATGTTTTCAAGTGTGTGAGGGAGCGCCATCACAGGTCCTTCCTTCCTGCTGCTGTGAGACTATTCAACTAGCACTGCTCCCAGTAGGCCACACACACACACACACACACACACACACACAATATACACACATACAATATACACTTACATTCAGAATGCGAACATTTTTCATTGTGCAATATGCTAAGTGCAATACAGATTCCTATGCAACTCTTATTTTATTTTATTATTATCCTTATTTTCCTGTAAATAGTCGAGATTTAGCTTTAATTATCTTATCTCATATTATCTTATCTTATCTTATCTTATCTTATCTTATCTCATCCTTACTGTGTTACATGGGTTCTTATATTTCTTTTACTATTTTTCCCCTGAGGTCCACTTATGACATCTGCACCATTTTTGTATCAAAAACATATCATAATATTTTTTTTCCCAACTTTTCTTTATCCCTTAGAATGAAACAAGTTGTTTTTTGTTACTGTGCCTTTTGTTATTGTCCCTCTTTTGAAAAAAAAAAGCTGTTGAAACTCAATGACCTCATGAGACTGGGCGGCTAATGTGCTGTAGGCTGAACAGAGGGATCTGTAAATGTTTTCATGACATCGTAAAAACGATGAATTTTAAAAAACAACTCATGAAGGGCACGTTTTGAAACATTCAACCTCAAAATCTTTTTTTTTCCAAGAAGGAAAAAATCCATGTTATGACATAATGCAAAGTGACCTGCCATATTTAGCCATATCATCGCAACACTATTTTGTCTATAGCTTGCAGCTCTAGGTTAAACGTTAATCCTTAAGAGCTACTTTATTATTATTTACACTACTGGATCCTTTATTTCAAGTAGGTTTAAGGAGCACTGGCTGCAGTTTGCATATTGTTTGGACAACACTTCAAGACTAAAGTGAGAACGCTGCTGGCGCTGGACACAGTGCTTTAGCAGTTTCTGGGGGCTTAGGACGAGGGCCTTCCATCATAAGGAACAAAACAGAGTTTGTCTACATTTTCAAGATCAAAGAAGCTTTACACTGAACGCTTCCAAGTCTTTCTTCTTTTTAATGCTCTGTGCGCTCCCAATAAACTACAATACACTTTGTGTACATTTTGTCCAAACAGCTGAAAGGGGGACATAAATCATGTGCCTGGAATGATAACAGCCCAGCTGAGCGGTTTGGGTCGGCACATTTAATTAAGCTAATTATCAAGATGCAGAGTTGTAATCAATTTCATATTGGCTTCAGTTCACGTCTGACACCAACATACAGCAGCTTAGTGCACACAAACCACTCTAAAGCATTTTTGAATCATTACAGCAGAATTTTACTTTGCATGCAAACGTCATCAATCATGAAGCTACGAAAAAAAACAAGTCATGCATGTATCGTACACAAAAGCAGCACAAGATTAAAAGCGAAATCCAGGTCTTAAAGTAACGTCTGGTGCTCCAAACTTGCTTCTCCGCTGGAGCTGAGTTCAATACAACTTAAGTAACAACAAGTAACAAGTAAAATTAAGCTTAAATGACAAAACTTCACTGTAATTTGCCCGTAATTTTGTTTTTTCTAGATAACAGTAGTATGGCTAACAAATACGTTATTTTTTAATATTCCATTATATATTATATCGAGCACAATATTATCATAAGATAATATAACCAAGTCCCTATATCAGGGTCAGCGCTTGCTGAAGCTGCTTAATAAGAGATTTCTACTGAAGCACAAGATAAATTGGCATCTGGCCTTAATGGAGAACAGAAATATCCGCAGAATTAAATGGGAAAGATGTGAACAAAGTCACTCAGAGTGGTTTGACGCGAAATGCTTCATTCTAGAGAGACGCAGTGACAGAACTGTTCACAGTGGTGGTGACAGGAACCAGGAGAGTTTAATGCCTCTAAAAGCTGCTTGACAGAAGGTTATTAGATGAAGTGGTTATGAATACGCTGCCGGATGCCAGAGACACGGTGTTACTGTAGTTCTGAGAAGCTTTGTGCCTCACAATGCTCTGCATGGAGGGCACCGTGAGGCAAAATAGTCCCCCCAAAAAATTATTTTTCTTACAACACGACATATAAAAACTCAGACATGTGTGGCTTCACTGGTGGTTTGGGACAGCAAGTAAAATATTGGTGCTGTGTTGGTACCTTGTTTACGACTTAAATGCTAAATTCTGAAGAAATTTTGAAAGATTTGGGGAATTCCTCTTAAAAATACACACGTCCTGTTTGATGTGTCACGCAGGCAGATGCTTTCTGAAGACTAGAGACAGACATTCCCAGCGTCTTCCTAAGTTTTTTTTTTCTCAAATTTGTTTAATGACATGTTCTTAAACCGCAGAACTGTTCACACCTTTGTGGTCTTGAGTGTAGATTCTGTTCTTATCGTAGAACAAATCCCAAATAAGAAGACACTGAATGAAACTATGCAAGTGGCTTTGAAGAAGAACGGCCGGTAAATGATTCCCAATGATATCAGGATCATGTCAGCATCAGACAATGTTTGCTTTAAAAAAACAGCACCGGGCAGATTTAGCTGTTATTTTAAACGGATGATCCGGTGATGTATTATAAGTACTGTGTACTATCAGAGGCTAAAACATCTGCTTTTCAGGCAGTTTATTACACTCTGTAATGCTAATCTAAGCAGATGTAATATCAATTTCTACATTTAATAAGTTATTTGATATTGACAGATATGTACATAAAAAATACTGGACCACAATTCGCATATCGGTGCATCCCTATTTGAGAAACTCTGCTCTGCTACTGCACGGCTACTGACTAGCTAGCATTTAGTTGGATAAACAAACTTTTTACTCCATCAGACTGACATAAAACAGTGCACAGCAGAGCGTGGTCTCATTTAAGAGCTACTGACTGGCGTTTCGAGTGGCTTTTCAGTTTTTCAGTATTTTATTATCAAATTATTAAAAAACTATTACATTTAGCAAATTTACAAATATTCATTGCAGGGCTATGTTTTAGGCAAACATGTCATGAAAGGCATTTAGTTGCGAAGTGCTTTGCGGTAGGATACAAGCTTGCTTGGATGGATGGATGGATGCATGGATGGATGGATGGATGGATGGATGGATGGATGGATGGATATATAGATAGATAGATACTTTATTGATCCTGAAGGAAATTTAGCAGCCAGTAGCAGACGCAGAACTCTACACAGTAACCGTAAACGGGTGTAGACAAATAACAAGGATAAATAAACCAGATCCTCTCTACAGGCAGATATAGAAATAGAAAAAAATCCCACAGTCTGTGATCATATCTATAACCTGAGATGAGAGATGCAGTGCAACAACGACTGTACAAGAATTTACACGTGATGTATGATGACCACAGAATGAATAAATAAATATGTGCATATCTTGTACCAAGCATGCAACCTTACTAAAGACATGACAACAAAGTCTTGCCTGGTTGATTACAGTTTAGGATAAGACAGCGGCTGTGTCTGCTTCTTGATGCACACGGAGAGGAGGGCACAGAGCAGAGCCCTCCAGGCAAAGTGTGAGAGCACGCAACCCCGAGCCAGGAGGTGTCCTGAGGGAGCACTGAGGAGAGCATGACTAATCCACCTGCCATCACGCTAAAGAGCGAAATGCTATGCTTCACTTTTTTGCACGAAAGGTCACATGTGTCACATTTCGCGCTATTAAAATGAAACAAGGCACAACACACAGTGACAAGGTGCACAGAGGGAAAAAGTAGTGAAAGTAGACATTGATTTTGGCGGGCGGGGGTGGGGGTGGGGGGGGGGGTATGGGGGGGGTGGCACTAATGCTGATGTGTTCACCAAAACAAAAAGAGGAAATGCTTATCGATCCATGTTCAGAAGGGATAATGGAATATTTACCAACTACGAGTAAAACTGAGAGAGACAAGCCACATTGATCACAGGCACTCTGATGGTGTTAAGCTAAGGACAAAACTTTCCAGGCCAGCATTTTTGTCAAATAATCCTTACAAGCTAATCCTTCTGATGTGTCGGAATAACTTCTCCATAGCATACATCAATATCAAGGAGTTCAGAAGAGGAAACGACCGTTTTGAAGTGATACAGGAGGCGTGCGGTGCCTGCAAGTGATTCAAATGGAGCTCGTTATTATAAGGAAAGCCTGAACTGTCTTTAACGGGGAAAATGCATCAGTGGAAACAAATAAAGAGCAACACACAATACAAAAGTCCACTTCCACATCAAGTCCACCCCTCTAAACTAGAAAAAAAAAGCTTCCTCATACCGACAGTCCAAAGCACTGAGACACTGAATCAGCTGAACGCCACATTACTTGATCCAAGATATTACTGAGTGAGCACATTTCAAATTCACAGCTCTAGGCAAGCCCATGAAGAGGAGAGAGAAAACGGAGTAAGCTACTTCTTCATTTGAGGTCAAATGTTTAAAAGCATGAAAAGTATCCCCATCCAGCTCCACCACCTCAAAAAGCCATCTTGCTGCAAACGTTCTAAAAGAGTGCTTGGATCCCTTGCTGTTTCTTACCCATACTGATCGCACTCTCTGGGGTACTGCAGCACTCCATCCTCTTTGTCCCGGCTCTCTGGCGTCCCGTCTCCCTCCGAGCCCTCCTCCTGCGTCCGGGGGTCCGCACCGGTGACCTCCATCCGACGGCCGACCTCCTCTCCTGCTCCGGCTTCAGCAAAACAAGCAGTCAGGCTGGTCCTCTGGGGCGGCTCAGCCTGACTGCCTGCTGGACTCGCTCCACTCCTGAAGCAGCAGCATCGAGCTGCGCCCGCAAAGCCAGAGTTAATATTTCAGCAGCTGGGACGAGGTAGAGTCCTCTATATCCCCCCTCAGTCAGTCACTCACTCTCTCATGCTCCACGCACACTGCACAGCCAGCAGCAGCAGCAGCAGGTTCCTTAGAGGAATTCAGGGGCATTAGCAGCTCTTCCTCTGCAGTTCAGAGCGGAGGCACAGCGAGCCCGCCTGCCACACACCCTCCTGCTCCTCAAGTGATTTGTGAGCGAAGGCTCTCTCCTTTCCCTTTCAGCGCTCGCGCAGAGCACTCCTGTAATTGTCAGAGCGGTCGCCGGCGGTCTATAAGAGGAGCTCACTTGAGTTGTGAGCTATAATCAGCAGGATGGAGAAATCAATAGGACACTGTTACCTGGATGCAGCCTTGATTATAATCGCTTGTTTAATGTGTTCCACATATTAGGCCTGCAGAAAACGCAACCAGAGCTTTCATGAGCTGTAATTTTACGACCAATTTTATTGCTTTTTGCTGAGAAAACACTGTGAGAGGCTCACACTGCATGCTGTCTCGGTTAGATCGACACTCTGCATCTCCAAAATGCTAACTTTACAGGAGAAGGAATTTTCAATGCAAGTGAACGTACAGTATTTTATTGTAAGTTATTTTGAAACATTTTATTGCACCATTAATCACAAATTGGCACCACAATGTAAAATGCAACTGGAATTTTTAAGAAAAATAAGTTTTCTTTTTTTCCTCATGCTATATGATGTTGGGTGTGGGCTTAATACTTCACATGTAAGTCATAAATATGTATATTCCATACACACACATGGATTATACACACACACACACACACACACACACATATACATACATATATATGTATATATGTGTGTGTGTGTGTGTGTGTGTGTGTGTGTGTGCGTGTGTGTGTGTGTGTGTACGTACATACATACAGACATAATTATATGACTACATATTTTATATAATATATAAAAAAAACTTTTAATGTAAATCAATGGAACCAGAGTTTTTTCCCCAAGTCTTTTGGTCCATCCATCAATTTTCAGGTCAATTATATATATATATTTTATATGTGTGTGTGTGTGTGTGTATACATACATACATATACATATATACACTTATACACACACACACACACACACACACACACACACACACACACACATATATATATATACAGACACACTGAAATTACACCCCAGGTTAGTACAGCAACGTTATTGCAGGTACTGCCACATTAATGCCGTCAGCAGCAGAATCAGGACAAGTCAGACCCAAATGCTCCGCGCCACAGCCAAGAAAGAGCACCAGCAAACAGGAGAAGGACAGACGAGCGCAGTCCTCCTTCAAACCTGGGGGGCTTTTAACAACGGCACCACCTTAATTGGCCAATCCAGCGCCCTGCAGGCTGTGACTCCACACCGAGCTCTGACTCCGCACTCAGCCAACAGGTGCAGCTCACACGCAGTAACCTGAGCCACACGCCCCTGCAAGCCTTCAGCGACCACCGCAGCACCAGGGACACAACTCCCAGACCCCAACAGCCTCTCTTACCTTTAGAGTGAAATCCAGTGTCTGGAAGCGATTCAGAGCCGTCGACTCGCTGCTCGTCGCCTTGGCATCCAGAAGCGAGCTCATCAATTTCTCCGCTACCTCTGACCAGGTGAAGCGGGCAGATCAGCATCTACCGCTCCCTCAGCGAACCCTGCTCTGCTCCTCTCTCCACACCAGCATGAGCTCAGACACGTCCCAGGTCCAGTCAGGAGAACCGAGCAGTTGTCCCGTTTTAATTTCCCCCTCAAACTTCCCCTCAGTTCAGACCCTTATCTCCACATTGTTGAGCGAGAGGAGCTCGAATTTCTGCGCCTCAGCTGATTCACTGCTGAGGGAAAGCAGGACGCACGCTTTGGTGTTCACCGCTAGCAGTCGGCTGACAGGAAAGTATTCCAAAAACAGTCCATAAATCCCTGTCAGAGCAGGAGCTGGACTCCTGACCGCTTCCCGCCAGCTATTTGGAGCGTGTATCTCCAGTCAGGGGCCACTGCAGGCTCGACGCGTGCTGTCTCGGATGTCTTCTCCTCCAGCTCCTGTTAACCCGTGAATGGCTGCCCAGACCACCTCACATCATCATTCAGCCGTGCTGGTGGTCCCTCCTGCGCTCCTCACTGAGGGAGAGAGAAGTGGGAAGATACCAGAGCTGCTCAAGAGCGAGGTTTTCAACAGCCGCAGACTGAACCTGTCTGCGCCTTAGAGCTGGGCAATCCAACGATATCTATCATCATCGTGATGAATGACATCACAGCGTGCTTTCCTGAGTGTGTCGTGAATATTGACAGTACTTACAAACCACTTACCAACTGCGCGGCTGGTCACAGAGACGGTTTGATCCAGTTTAACCGGATTCAGTTCAGCGCAGTGGGTGAATTTATAATACAAATGACTGAAATCCTCAGTATTTTTAAAATGTGGGCTCACTTTGTCTGTTCTACACCTTTAAAATCATGGTTCCTCGAAGGTTCTTTAGTAATTTAGTTCTTCAGAATGTGCTGTAGATGGCTCTACATAGAACCTTTTGGGAAACGGTTCCATATAGCACCAAAAAGGGTTCTTCTGTTGTTATGATGTCAAGCCTGTAGCAATCGAAGAAGACTTTTTGGTGTTATACAGAACCTTTTTCAAAAAGCACGTTCTCCATCAGTCTGAAAAACCCCTTCACCATTTACTAAAGAACCCTTGAAGAATCATCTGGTTTTAAGTGTGTAACTTGACAGATGTGATAGAAATATATCATTGCGTCATATCGTGCATATCGTCATAAACGTCTTTAAGTACTGTGACATTGCATTTTGCCGTTCTGCCCAGCTTCAGTCTGACCCAGATCAGTTTAAAGCTCTGCAGTCTTGTGGCTTCATGTAAATCATGTTTTTAAGAGCTTACGCGAGGAGGCAATACAGTTCGAGCTGGACGGACATGAACAGTAGAGTCACTGGTCAACATCAGTTCATTTTCTAATGGGTGGAATGGTTTCAGTGTTTTTAATTGGTTCGTCTAATCAGCAAGTAGATCAGAGGACAATTCCACCTCCTGCGTAACCAAACTGTTAAGATGTAAACAAAGTCTTTCAGAGTGGTTTGGTGTGAAATACTCTGTTCTAGAGCAACTGGACCGAGTCAGAACATTGTTCACAGTGGTCACACCATAGCACACGCTTATATGTAGTTCCCGACATAAATCTGTGTATAAGATATTTTGACAGGATAAACCAGCTTATCAGAAAATGCTACTAGCATAGGCTGTCGCCTCACAGCGAGGAGGGCCTGGGGTTCGATTCCCTGGCCGGGTGACCGTGTCTGTGTGGGGTTCCTCTGGGTTCTCCGGTTTCCTCCCACAGTCCAAAGCCATGCAGTCAGGCCAATTGCTGCAATGGCCCCTGGGTGTGAGTGACTGTCTGTCTGTCTGTCTGCCCTGTGATGGACTGGTGACCTGTCCAGGGTGTATCCTGCCTTCTGCCCAATGACCGCTGCCCAATGACCGCTGGGATAGACTCCAGCACCCCCCGCGACCCTGATGGAGAAGAGGCTTAGAGAATGGATGGATGGATGGCTACTAGCATTAAAAGCCTAAATCATCTCTCCTACATAGCAAGCACACATTCATCACCAATGCTCTTCAACACTCTGGACCCCCACCATAGAGGAGGTATTATCTGGGTGGTGGGTCATTCTCAGCATTGCAGTGGTGGTGGTGTGTTCGTGTGTGTTGCTGGTACGAGTGGATCAGACACAGCAGTGCTGCTAACATTTTTAAAAGTGTCCACTGTCTTTGTTGGCCCACCTGTAATTGTAGAGCTATAAAGTGCACGTAAATGGTAAGCGGAGCTGGTAAAATGGGGAATGAGTGTAGAAACAAGGAGTTCAGTGTATATTGGTCCACTGGTTTGATGAGGTCAGCACCCTGCTGATAGCATGCCAGTGTTGGTTCATTCTCAGACAGCCCAGATTACTGTCCTGCGCACAGGGTCTAACTAGTTTTTGATCTGCTCAAACATCTCGCTGCTGTCGGAAGAAAACATCGTAAATTTACAGAACAAACCTTCTTTATTTTTAATGCAAGTCAAAGGAACCGGAGTTTTTTCCAAGTCGTTTTGGGCCGTTTCTTTATATATAAATGGGTATAAAAGGGTATTTTCAAAGTAGGTAAAAAAACTGAAAAATGTGCTAGATTGTGCTAGATTGTGCTAGATTGTGGTTTCAGCAAAGCTGAAATAACATTTAAAAACACAATAAAAAGGATGGAATAAACGTTTCTGTGTTACAACAGCAATGTGTGTGCATGGTAGGACAGCTCAAAGAATAGATCATCTTCTAAACCGCTTATTCTTCTGGGTCACGGGAAGAGCAGGAGCCTGTGCCAGCAGTCACTGTGTGGAAGGCAGGATACGCCCTGGACTGGTCACAAGTCCATCACAGGGCAGACAGACATATACATTCACACCCACACTCACACCTAGGGGCAATTTAGCCTGACTGCACGCCTTTGCACTGTGGGAGGAAACACACACACAGACACAGGGAGAACATGCAAACTCCACACAGAACGGACCGTGGTGGCCCAGCCGGGGAATCGAACCCAGGCCGTTCCTACTGTGAGGCGCCAGCGCATTCCCCATCGAAAGAAGATTTTTGTACTGCGCTTGATCCAGACAAACAGGACTAATTATACTCTCTTGGTAAAGAATCATGCAGCTGGTCAGTGATCCTTAAGTACTCAAAGTGCTCAGAAAAGCATAAATTAATGTAATTTATTATGACAAGAGTAAGAAAGGTTATATTGTCCATCTCTAATGGACTCCAGGCTAGTGTAGCCTAACATCCTCACCTCAACCACAACACGTGTCTCCTCATGCACTGAGATCAGAGATTCTTAGAAAGCTGCCTTTCTAACACTGCAAGGAATGTTTATGTGACGCTGAGGAAAAAGCACTGAGTGTTACTGTGTGTTAGAGAGAGAGAGCGAGAGAAAGAGAGAGAGAGATGGGCAGAGAGAAAACAAGAAACAGAATAAGAGGAAATAAAGCAAAAGAAGGTGAGAAAAGCAGGGACAGAGAGGTAAAGGGGAAGGGGAACAGAGAGGGAACAGAGAAAGCAAGAGAAGAAGAAAGTGAAAGAACAGAAACACAGATGGAGAGGGATAAAGAAAGGGGGCATAGAAGGCAAGAGAGGGAGAGCGAAAGAAGGGGTTAGAAACAGAGAGAGAAAGTAAGACAGGAGAGAGAGAATGTGTAAGAAAGAGAAAGAGAGGAAGAGAGAAAAGGGGAAGAAGTAAGAGGGTCGAGAGAAAAGAGAAAGAGAGAGAGAGCAAAAGAGAAAACATCAGCATCTCAAGGTCAGGAATGTGTTGAGGGACGTTTGGGGTCCAGGCAGGACAGAGAGGGGCATTCACACACACTCGACTCCCCAGCCGTAACGTTCAGCCTCAGAGAGCTCCGCACACTCCAGAGGGGGCGAGTAGGGGACAGTGTGTATTCATTAATCAGCGCTGGGTGAGGAGGAGCAGCAGATCAGGCTCATACATCACCCTCCAAACACCGGCTCTCCTCACTCCACTTTTTCACTGTAAGGAGCTCTGGATAAGAACCCCTCGCATCTCGCAGAGCCCCCCCCCCCACAGTATTTACAGTCATTCAGCATAATTGCCTAACCAAAATGAACCCGCTTTAACCATAATTGTGTTATGAGACAAAAGATCTGGAGCGTCTGAAAGTGATTAGTGCAAACAAAGCCAAAACACGGAGAGAACATTATGAGCCATTTCGGCCGGTCGCACTGAAACACGCACGGAATTATTCTCTCACTTGCTCACGCACTGAACAGCTCCATGATATTATGATGTGATAATTAGAGTCCCCCTCACTTCTCTGCCTCAGCGTCTTCTAAATGCTTCCACCAGCTGACTCACACACATTGAATCAGTCAGTCCCTCACACACACACGAGCAGGGACGGATCAATGTGTTGCAATAACCCTCAAACTTGAGCAATAACACATAACGATCAAATTAACTTAGGTTAAACAATAGTCCATATCAATGTTTGCGTTCACTTTCAGCATGAAAATGTGTTTCTTTTCTGGTTTTTATCCTTTCTAGACTGTTGAGTGGTCTTCTCACAGCAGAAGGATGGACAGAAACACCTGTGGATTTTCTCAGACCTGAGACAAAAGTGGAGCTTGACTTTCTCCTCTCTCTCAAAGACGAACGCTTTAAGTGCTGCTGATCTGTCAAATGAGAAAAGTCAAGTTTCAGTGCTCATTTCTTCTTTTTTCTTTAAGCCAGGCTGAGTTTCTGTCACTTTAAACCGCACTGAGACACTTTAAACCGCACTGAGACACTTTATCTAGACACTTTATCCACTGCTCTAAGTCAATATCATGCTGCTATAGCAAACTTGCACTCTGGACTTCATATTGCTGCTAACTGCCTACTCTCCTACTCTCCCTCTCTTGTGTACTTTCTATTTATTTATCTATTTTAATAACAGCTCTTGGGTGTAAACTGGACCATGAGATCTTAATTTCGTTCCACCTCATGTACCATGTGATGCGAATGACAATAAAATCTCCTTGAATCCTTGTTTGACGGCAAAAGCAGAGGTAGTTCTACACGCGTTTAAGGTTAAATGCCAACGCCACTATCGTGCACCATCTAAAACATCATATTCGAGCAGCAGCAACAAAATCCCAACAGCCAATAACAATACAAAACATGTGAGGCCTGAGAACAGATAACATTTCATATTCAGTCATCTAATGTTTACATCTGCAGTGGACTGTCCTGAGCCTTTGAGCCTCCTCAGGCCTTATGGAAGTCAGAAGCCCTTGGGGACTGGCGCAGTCAGTAATCCATCCTGCACCCCGAGCTGGATTTTTCTTCAGACATCACCAGTCATACAGAGGTGAACAGGATTAGCTGACCCAAGAATTAAGCCCTAAAAGTTTCTACCAACTGCTGATATTGAGGACGCCTCCAAAAAGCACTTTCTTGAAGCAGGTTCAGTGATGTGACAATCACAGAAGAGGAACATTTTAATACTGGATTATCCGTGGCATTAGACTGCTAAAATTGGAAATTCATACAGGGGTGAAAATGTGGGGTGTGAACAAACGGTCCAAAAAATACCTAAGGAAAGCACAAACACAGCTGTCTACCAACTACCTGCAAAAAAAACCGAATTACGTGAGCCGCAGTACCTTTAACACCTCTATCACTCACGCTATGTGGTATGTAGTGCGTGACTGAGAGAGCGCAGAAGTCGAAACTTTGCCATAAAGAAATTACTGCAAAACAAGGATTCATTCATTCTCATTAGCAAAGTAGGGCAACCTTGTGCTCACTGACAGATGTGGACCGAGAGGCGGAACAGAGTGCTGTTAGAGTAACACAGCCTTCCTGCTGCATGCAACCAAATGAACCATCTTGGCAAATGAAGAAAGCATTTAATCCATAAACAGTGACAAACAACCAGGCAAGTCACGCATCCACACCGATCCAACACTTCCCAACTCCAGTGACGGCTGCACGATGCACGGGAAAATGCATCTATCTGAATTAACAGCAAGCAGATGGAACCGTCCACATGTACACAGTGGTAGTACTATAAGGGAACGTTGCACACTGTTAGCCCTCAGCAGCCACACGTGGCAGAAGGCGAGGAACTTTCAAATAAGAGTTGGTTGTATTTCTTTGTATGACCTTTAACCTAGATATTCAATTTGTCATTTTAGTTTAGGGCGAAACAGTTTGTCAGATTTGAGATGATTCTGTCTGACAAAAATCCAGGCACTAGATAACGATGTACATAGTGGATCGCGTAAGTTTATAGTCTATTGTGCCTGAACTGAGGCAAAGGTGAACACTGCTTTACTGTGTGCAGCTATAGCATAAGACAGGATCCACAGCTGATGATTAGGTTTGCTTTTGCTCTTTATCCTCATGTTTCAGGTGCATATAATTTAACACAGCAACTACCAGTTGACTGACGCAATGATAACCTGTCTGTACAAACTTGTCACAGGTTTTTAGCTGAATTCACATTTTCACATGTTGCTCTGTTTAGATGTCACAGGATCACTTGCAGGGGAGTTCTGTATATATTTCCAAAATTCTACATAATTGATTAAGCAACAGGGAAAAAAAGTCATTTAGAATGGTTTGAGGTTCAAGGTTGGGTGGCGCTGTCGCCTCACAGCACGGAAGGTCTGGGTTCGATTCCCCGGCCGGGTGACCAGGGTCTTCTCTGTGTGGAGTTTGCATGTTCTCCCCGTGTCTGCGTGGGTTTCCTCCAGGTTCTCTGGTTTCCTCCCACAGTCCAAAAACATGCAGTCAGGCCAATTGGACGTGCTACATTGCCCCTGGGTGTGAGTGACTGTCTGTTGTTGTCTATATTAATCGTCTATAATAGGTATTGTTAGAGTAAAACATCCTTTTCACCATTCACTCAGTTGCCTACACAGTCCTGAAATAACAGCCCGCTCTGAATTCATTGTTTGTGATGGCATGAAAACACACACACACACACACACACACACACACACACACACACACACACACACACACACACACACACACACAAGCTATTAAAACTGTACTGGTCTGGTTACACCATTTGACCTATCTGGTTATGCCATCTGACTTTTCAGACATCAAATTAAACACCTACCTAGACACTCACAGAACCCTTGGTCCTTGAACTTGAGTTTATACTTACATTTTTTTTTCAAATAAATAAACATTAGTATAATAATGACACATTTTCGTGGTGTTCCTGAGGTCAGACCACATGACATGGTAAACTGAACCATTCTAACCAAAAATTACACTCTAAACTTATGAAAGGGCTACTGACCTTGGTATTGACCCCTGAAGGCTTTCCTTATGATACAGTACCCTGGCCACTCTTCCATAAAAGCATGTCAAAATAAAACAAATTTTCAAACAAATTTGTTCTTGGTTGTGCCACCTGACATCTGAAGAAGAAAGAACTTGCAGACAAAAGTTTTTCCGTGACTTGAGGGCTTTGAAAGATGCCTTATTTCGCCCTAACAGTTTTTGTTTTAAAGATTTAAAACATAAAATCAGGCCAGATTCTCATTTGCAATTTCACATAACCTTTTTTTATTTCCATAATCGCCACCTATCACTTTTAGACTTTGAGGCAAAAAGAGACTAAAGTGAATTTCATGTGGATGCAGTGAAAATTGTTTAGTGTAAACGAGGTGTTGTTGAATAATTTGATAAAAGTGATGCGTTTATTATTCTGCAATAATATTTTTGAGACGTCAATGACCCACATCTGCGTTTTCAGCCTACGACCACCTCAAGGCCACCTCATGTTGTAAGGAATGTTTCAGACTGGACTTTCTTCAAGGCACAGCAACAAAAACATCTTGTTTATTGTATTTTAGGACAAAACAGAGTGCAAGAAAATGAAAGGAATGGGGCTTTTTGCTTAGAGTTGCTTAAAACAGTCTGAGTTGTCCAATGGCTTTAAAAGCTACTTTAAAGAAAAGTAATTACACAACAGTTATGAATACATTGCCTTTTACCTGAGACATTACTCTCTATCATTTTGATTGAAAAATGGCTATAATTGCATGTTACACATATAAAGGTCATACGTTTCTTATATTGTGGCTTTTTGGATAAAACCAACTGTAAATGTTTATGTAAACAGCCACACATATTCCTAACTAGAATTCAGATGCCTAGCAGTTTTATGGGATGTTGTCAGGTAGAGGATAAGCTAGATGGATGACAGGCAGGTGCAGAGTTCTCTGTTATGTTTTTTCTGAACCCCTGGGTGTCAGCCCATCCAGTCGTGACCAGTTTTTCCCCGAGCATGTCCACATGTGCGAGCAAAACAGTGCATCTTTGTTAAAGCAAGGCCGTCCCTGGGCTAATTTGGACTCTGCTAAAAACAAACATCATTACTCTTAAGGACACCACGCTCTGATGAGGCTGGCAAAACACTCAAAAGGAAAAGTCGTTTCTCCACTGTTGAGCTACATGCCTTGAATTAATCGAATCAAAGATCCCTCCATCTACGCTAACATCTTTAATTCTCTTCTAAGCCTGTAAATATTCAAACCTGTCGCTAGACGATCCAGACTTGGCATACCAAGTAGCTTCATCACCAAAAACATTTTCATGCTGTTCATATTCAACCTTGAAAATCACATTCACCACTGAAAGCTCATGGACAGTATATGGATCATCCTAACAAACTGGTTCAAAGTCAGAGCCTAAGCACACTGTGAACTTTATACTGACCTTAGCTGTATCTTAATAATGTTTATTTTATCTGAATAAATGATTGAACACTCCACTTTTTGACCAAAACTAGCCAGTACCAGACACAGCTTTGAACATTTGCACACCTGCTCACCATGCGGTCGCGAGGGACTGGCATGCGGTCTCACTTTCTGCCCTAAAATGCAGGGATGTAGCTAAAATAAGAACAAAAAAAATCTTTGAGTTTCGGTAGTGACACAAAAACATGGGACAGTAAGCGCTTTTACTTAAAACTGAAACTCATCGTCTTCTTCTTCTTTCGGCTGCCCGCTCTTTAGGGGTCGCCACAGCGGATCATCTGCCTCCATCTTGCCCTATCCACTGCCTCCTCTACTTTCACACCAACCATCTCCATGTCCACCTTCACTACATCCATAAACCTTCTCTGAGGTCTACCTCTTCTCCTTCTACCCGGCAGCTCCATCTCCAACATTCTTTGCCCAATATATCCACTATTCCTCCTCAACACATGTCCAAACCATCTCAACCTGGCCTCTCTGGCTTTATCTCCAAACTGCTCCATCTTCACCGTCCCTCTGATCTGCTCATTTCTAATCTTGTCCATCCTTGTCACTCCCAGTGAAAATCTCAGCATCTTCATCTCCGCCACCTCCAGCTCAGCCTCCTGTCTTTTAGACAGAGCCACAGTCTCCAAACCAGACATCATAGCAGGACGCACTGCTGTCTTGTAAACCTTCCCTTTCACTCTTGCTGCTATCCTTCTGTCACACATCAGCCCTGACACCCGTCTCCACCCACTCCATCCTGCCTGCACCCTCTTCTTCACCTCTTTTTTGCACTGTCCATTGCTCTGGATGGTTGACCCAAGATATTTGATGTCATCCACCTTTACGACCTCTACTCCTTGCATCTTCACCTTTCCACCTGCCTCCCTCTCATTCACACACATGTATTCCGTCTTGTCTCTACTGACCTTCATTCCTCTCCTCTCCAGTGCAAACCTCCACCTCTCCAGATTCTCTTCCACCTGCTCTCTACTCTCACCACAGATTACAATGTCATCTGCAAACATCATGGTCCATGGAGCCTCCTGCCTGACCTCATCTGTCAACCTGTCCATCACCATTGCAAACAAGAAAGGGCTCAAAGCTGATCCCTGATGTAACCCTACCTTCACCTTGAAACCACTCCAACTGCACACCTCACCACTGTCTCACTATCCTCATACATGTCCTGCACCACCCTAACATACTTTTCAGCTACACCTGACTTCCTCATACAGTACCACAGTTCCTCTCTTGGCACCCTATCATCTGCCTTCTCTAGATCCACAAAGACACAATGCAGCTCCTTCTGACCTTCTCTGTACTTCTCTACCAACACTCAACGCAAACATAGCATCTGTGGTTCTCTTTCTGGGCATGAAACCAAACTGCTGCTCACTGATCTGGACCTCTCGCCTTAGCCTTGCTTCAACAACTCTTTCCCATACCTTCATGGTGTGGCTCATCAACTTTATACCTCTGTAGTTACTGCAGCTCTGCACATCACCCTTGTTCTTAAAAATGGGGACCAGTGCACTGCTTCTCCACTCATCAGGCATCCTCTCACTCTCCAGGATTCTGTTAAAAAACCTGGTTAAAAGTCCACTGCCTTCTCTCCTAAACATCTCCATACCTCCACAGGTCTGTCATCTGGACCAACTGCCTTTCCATTCTTCATCCTTTTTAAAGCTGCCCTCACTTCCACCTTACTAATTCTCTGCACTTCCTGATCCACTATCTCTCCCCCCGTTGTCCTCCTCTCTCTCTCGTTCTCCTCATTCATTAGTTCTTCAAAGTACTCCTTCCAAACTGAAACTCATGATAAATCTAAATCTTTCAACCTAAAAAAGTAATCAAAAAAACCTTTCAACAACAAGATTGAAAAGAAACACAACAGGAGGTTAAGTATTATTATCACAAGTTCAAATTAAGGGTTAGGGTTTGGGACAGACACCACACAAGTCATGATTTTGTAAATGTTGACTACCATCTCAATGAATCCCATGGGTTTAAATTGATAATAACAATCTTTGTAAATATCTAAGGTCTGAATATGCAATATTTTAAAAAATATTTACTGTGGGATCCGTTTAAACTAATTCAGTAGAACAGTACATATACACTTCAGTGGGGCACTTGTATGTGATATGAAAGGTTCTACTACACTTGGGCATCAACTGTGTGAATCAGGTACGGTTGCTGGTGGTGACCTACTTTTCCAGGGCAGCCCGTGCGTACGTCCGTCACATTGCAAAGCCCTGGGGAGAATGAGGCCACATTTCTGCATGTCACCGTGTCAGCAGGCTGCCCCTCTCCATCCTGGTTCCACCTGCAGTGTCTCCAGGTTGTGAACTATTCTCAGAACTCCTCACACCTGCCAGGCTCACTTACGCAAAGACCAGAAGGGCGAACAGTTGCTCCCCACAGCCAAAAGCACCAGACCATCAGACAACCGTAGCTTTTCTCTCTTTCTGAAACTCACAGGACCTCTTTTGGATTAACACTATTAAGACAAACCAGCCCAGAACTCTGTTTAGCAACAAAAGAGCCTATAATTAAAAAAGCCCATATTGTCAAACGAACTGGCAGGCAGCTTTAACTACATTCATGAACACTGCCAAGGCTACTGCTTGCTGAAAAGCAACCGGCAAATGGACGGAACTCAAGAACATGCAGTTCTTATCCCAGCACCAGTAAAGAGAAGACTGTACATGCTAACATATGCATACAAATTACCAAGGCTTGCATAACTTGGCACTAACAAGGACGGCACTAGCACAAGAGAAGAAGCAGCATGGTTTTGTCTGAGTGAAGTGAATCACACAGCCACATAAATGCATGTTGCTCCTAAATGCCTCACTCTGAAAGCTTCCTGTTTGAAACAGCAGTACTGTAGGACGTACCTTTGTTCTGGAATGTACCACTGATATAAACAAAACTACGGTTTGTCTGTATTTATTGTATTTTTTGTCCGTCTGCACTGTTGTCTGCTGATGTTCTGTGTGAAATGTAGCGCCGTGTCCCCTGGAGAAGCTACATTTCGTTCCATGCTCAGCACAGCTGTGGTGAGAAGAAGTGACAAGAGAACTGCCTTTGATCCTGACTTTGTTCTTTCGGACTTTTTGGGGGGGCCTGAAAAGGTTTCCAAAAGGTACCTCAGAGATACCAGCTTGGGTAAAAGACAGAAAAAAACTTGAAGCTGAATTATGTAAGATTCTTTGTTTAAATTGAAAGAGAAAAAAAACACTGAACTGATGTGCGTGCGCTGCTGCAGGTTAATCATCTAAATTACTCGCGTCAGAGGAGTTCGGCGCGATTACAGAGATTTTTGGGTTATCGTCTTCATGTATTAACATCAAGGCACAAGAGAAGGCCCAGCTCAATGTTTAGCTCTCAATTGCCAAATCAACATCATACTGATGAAGATACGACAAAGTTTTGACTGAGTTCTCTTTACTCGTTCAAGGTTCTCGCAGTGATCAGGTTCATCCGCTCAGGGGGTTCGAAACACAACTGATGTTACAAAATGTTCCTCTATGAATTGCATGTAGTTGCACCAGAGAGGTCCAGACATTACAGTGTGTAACTTTAAGTCTACTTCTAAAAAAAAAAAACAGATGTAAGTTCAGGCACTGCATGATGTGTTTGTATCATTGGCTGGACGCTAGTCTTTCAGACAGAGTTGCCAGGTTCATGGTTTTCCTGCCAAATTGGGCTGGTCTTAAAATGCTGTGAGTGAAAATGATAAAATCACACGGTGCGTTTTTGGGCTATTTTCAGGCCACCAAAAAGATTTGATTGCAGACAGCAGACATATCTGAAAAGTTGTAAAGCTAAGGACAGACAGGCAGATACCTTAGGCCTGTGGTTCCGACACACTCCAGCTCATCGGTTAATTATCAAGCTCTTTATGATCTAGAACAGCTGTGCTGGAACAGGGTATAGTTGAAACTATGCAGGGCAGTGGGTCAACATGACTGAAGCGGAAAAGGAGCGGCTGCAGGCAACATATGAGGGGAGAGAGCAGGTGTGTGGCGCATTTGATATCAAATCACTGGCACATCCACATCCTGACGATTATAAGTTTGAATGTAGGTGATGTTCATACAATGTCACAAAAGAAGATTTCATTATTGCCGCATTTGTTGCGGCCTAGAATTCTTCCAAAACCAACTAACAGAGCCACAGTCTCCAAACCGTCCATCATAGCAGGACGCACTGCTGTCTTGTAGACCTTCCCTTTCAGTCTTGCTGCTATCCTTCTGTCACACATCAGCCCTGACACCCGTCTCCACCCACTCCATCCTGCCTGCACCCTCTTCCTCACCTCATTTCTACACTGTCCATTGCTCTGGATGGTTGACCCAAGATATTTGAAGTCCACCTTTACGACCTCTACTCCTTGCATCTTCACCTTTCCACCTGCCTCCCTCTCATTCACACACATGTATTCCGTATAAGAAGGTCTGATGTATAGGTCTCAAATACAAAATCAACATTATACTGATGAAGATATGATGACAATGTTAGATAATTCACTCTCCTCATCAGAAGACATGTCCTTCACCAAGTTTTGACTAAGTTCTCTTTGAATACTCTTATGACTAACTCGCAAACATGAGATTTATCTAGCTGGGGAAGAGGTCCAAAGCACACCTGACATTACAAAACGTTCTTCTGCATGTTGCCTGCAAAAGCACATTTCCAATCCCCAAAAGTTGCATAGTGCAGCTTGAAGTATGGGGTCACTAAGGCCGTGGTGCAAATTCATATATTGCAGCTTAAACATGGAGAGAAGAAGGATTTAACCAGCACTTTAACAGTTTACAGTGACTGCTTTATTAAAAGTTCTAAACTTAAACCTGGCTCTGAATACGACTGCTACAACCTATAGCTTCTCACAACAAGCTATACACTGTCATTTTCTCAGGATACAGTTAATAATTGGTGGTGAAATACAGCACGATCATTCTTTCAGCTTATACTCGTTTATTATCATTAGGTTTGCTGGGTTTATTCGTCACCTGGTCAGCATACGTGGACGTGTTTTGTTACTATGGCAACCAGTGTGCAAGCATATGGGAATACAGTCTGAACATATGAATCAGATTTGGTCGCCTGTAATCTGAACAGTCAAGTTGAAATTAAAGTCAGTTACAATGAACAACTCCGATTTGCCCTGCAGTGCGAACAACGCCTCACAGAACCGCAGTGACGTTGCTCAGCACATCCAGCGTCTGTCAGTAAAGGAACTTTTGTCTTTTCCTTGGTCTTGGTCTTGTCCTTGGTCTTGTCTTGGTCTTGTCCTTGTCCTGTCCTTGGTCTTGTCTTGTCCTTGTCTTGTCTTGGTCCTTGTCTTGTCCTTGGTCTTGTCCTTGTCCTGTCCTTGGTCTTGTCTTGTCCTGGTCCTTGTCTTGGTCCTTGTCTTGGTCCTTGTCTTGTCCTTGGTCTTGTCCTGTCCTTGGTCTTGTCTTGGTCTTGTCCTGTCCTTGGTCTTGTCTTGGTCTTGTCTTGGTCTTGGTCTGTCCTTGGTCTTGTCTTGGTCTTGTCCTGTCCTTGGTCTTGTCTTGGTCCTTGTCTTGTCCTTGGTCTTGTCTTGGTCTTGGTCTGTCCTTGGTCTTGTCTTGGTCTTGTCCTGTCCTTGGTCTTGTCTTGTCCTTGTCTTGGTCTTGTCCTTGTCTTGTCCTGTCTTCTCCTGTTTTCTCTTCTCTTCTCTTGAAAATAAAGCCTAAAAACAAGAGATGTGACCAACACTGAAGCAGTACAGATACTGTCGACAAAATAATGCAATGACCAGAGAAAAGGACTAGTTACTAAATGATATCAGCAAGGATACAACTGAGTTACATCTAATCAGCAACTGACTGTGAACTAAGGCTTTTAGCGAAGGAGCCCGGGGCTTGCTCCATTTTAGCATTTCCTGTTTTGTTTGTGGGTATTATCTAACGGATTATCTACCATTTGCAGGGCTTATTGTGATTCATTGTGAGGCATTACTGTTTGAAGTCCATTATTTCATTAAATATGTAAATCTCCTGCAAAAAACAAACAAAAAATCATATGCTGGTACTACCTCGTTTTCTGCTAATTGGCTCATGCCATGGCTGCCAACAATTTAAGACTGTTGACACAGCAGTGAAACATTTGGGCACTAAATTATTACAAAAATGACCTGTTTCTGTCGTAGGGATTGAGTCACAGTGCAGCCAAGTTACAATTATGAAATTGACACCTATAACGCGCAACGCTACGACGCCTTTTGGGGGGAAAAAACGTGAAAAACATTCATTCTTTGGATGGCTTACACAACTACAGGGGCAGTCGTGGGCTGGAGGTTAGGGAGCTGGCCCTGTGACCGGAAGGTTGCTGGTTCAATCCCCAGTGCTGACACTTGAGCAAGATGCCTAACCCCCAACTGCTCCCTGGGTGCCATGGATAGGGCTGCCCACCGCTCCGGGCAAGTGTGCTCACTGCCCCCTAGTGTGTGTGTATTCACTAGTGTGTATGTGGTGTTTCACTTCATGGATGGGTTAAATGTGGAGGTGAAATTTCCCTGCTCTTAAAACTGTTGTAGACTGGATCTAATTTCATGTACAATGCAACTTCTGTATCTTTGTCTTTCCTGACTTCCCCAGAACCTCCTGATACAGACATTTTGATACAGGGAACTAAAAAAGCCTGTAATCTGTAATATTAATGTTAAGACAGAAACAAAGGGGTTAGATTCGTGAAATGCTCCGCAGAAAACTGGCCAATCAAGAATTACAGTTGTACTGATACAATGACTGAATATCACTGGCAGCCTAATCAGTTTCTACTGAAAGTCATTGTGAAACTGATACAAGGTAAATATATATGCTAATTTGTCTGTCATGAGCTTGAAGTAAAGCATGTAAATGTCTTTTAAAGGCTTCAAATATCGGTTTAATCTAGAACTGCCTTTTTTCAAATCTACCTTAGCAGCAGTCACATTCTGCTGCATTTAGATTGAAACTGATGCAGCGTTTAATTTGGAACAACAACTCGAATAAGAAGCTAAATATTTTGGTGAAACATGCGGAAACATGAACTCTGACTTGAGAGCAGTAAAGTGTAAAGATAAACTGATTTGGGAGACCAGTACAAACGCAGTGTAAAGATAAACTGATTTGGGAGACCAGTACAAACGCAGTGTAAAGATTATTTAACTTTGGAGACCAGTACAAACGCAGTGTAAAGATTATTTAATTTGGGAGACCAGTACAAACGCAGTGTAAAGATAAACTTGGGAGACCAGTACAAACGCAGAGTAAAGATTATTTAACTTGGGAGACCAGTACAAACGCAGTGTAAAGATTATTTAACTTGGGAGACCAGTACAAACGCAGTGTAAAGATTATTTAACTTTGGAGACCAGTACAAACGCAGTGTAAAGATTATTTAACTTGGGAGACCAGTACAAACGCAGTGTAAAGATTATTTAACTTGGGAGACCAGTACAAACGCAGTGTAAAGATTATTTAACTTGGGAGACCAGTACAAACGCAGTGTAAAGATTATTTATCTTGGGAGACCAGTACAAACGCAGTGTAAAGATTATTTAACTTGGGAGACCAGTACAAACGCAGAGTAAAGATTATTTAACTTGGGAGACCAGTACAAACGCAGTGTAAAGATTATTTATCTTGGGAGACCAGTACAAACGCAGTGTAAAGATTATTTAACTTGGGAGACCAGTACAAACGCAATGTAAAGATTATTTAACTTGGGAAACCAGTACAAACGCCGTGTAAAGATTATTTAACTTGGGAGACCAGTACAAACGCAGTGTAAAGATTATTTAACTTGGGAGACCAGTACAAACGCAGTGTAAAGATTATTTAACTTGGGAAACCAGTACAAACGCAGTGTAAAGATTATTTAACTTGGGAGACCAGTACAAACGCAGTGTAAAGATTATTTAACTTGGGAGACCAGTACAAACGCAGTGTAAAGATTATTTAACTTGGGAGACCAGTACAAACGCAGTGTAAAGATTATTTAACTTGGGAGACCAGTACAAACGCAGTGTAAAGATTATTTAACTTGGGAGACCAGTACAAACGCAGTGTAAAGATTATTTAACTTGGGAGACCAGTACAAACGCAGTGTAAAGATTATTTAACTTGGGAGACCAGTACAAACGCAGTGTAAAGATTATTTAACTTGGGAGACCAGTACAAACGCAGTGTAAAGATTATTTAACTTGGGAGACCAGTACAAACGCAGTGTAAAGATTATTTAATTTGGGAGACCAGTACAAACGCAGTGTAAAGATTATTTAACTTGGGAGACCAGTACAAACGCAGTGTAAAGATTATTTAACTTGGGAGACCAGTACAAACGCAGTGTAAAGATTATTTAACTTGGGAGACCAGTACAAACGCAGTGTAAAGATTATTTAACTTGGGAGACCAGTACAAACGCAGTGTAAAGATTATTTAACTTGGGAGACCAGTACAAACGCAGTGTAAAGATCATTTAACTTGGGAGACCAGTACAAACGCAGTGTAAAGATTATTTAACTTGGGAGACCAGTACAAACGCAGTGTAAAGATTATTTAACTTGGGAGACCAGTACAAACGCAGTGTAAAGATTATTTAACTTGGGAGACCAGTACAAACGCAGTGTAAAGATTATTTAACTTGGGAGACCAGTACAAACGCAGTGTAAAGATCATTTAACTTGGGAGACCAGTACAAACGCAGTGTAAAGATCATTTAACGTGGGAGACCAGTACAAACGCAGTGTAAAGATTATTTAACTTGGGAGACCAGTACAAACGCAGTGTAAAAATCATTTAACTTGGGAGACCTGTACAAACGCAGTGTAAATATTATTTAACTTGGGAGACCAGTACAAACGCAGTGTAAAGATTATTTAACTTGGGAGACCAGTACAAACGCAGTGTAAAGATTATTTAACTTGGGAAACCAGTACAAACGCAGTGTAAAGATTATTTAACTTGGGAGACCAGTACAAACGCAGTGTAAAGATTATTTAACTTGGGAGACCAGTACAAACGCAGTGTAAAGATTATTTAACGTGGGAGACCAGTACAAACGCAGTGTAAAGATTATTTAACTTGGGAGACCAGTACAAACGCAGTGTAAAGATTATTTAACTTGGGAGACCAGTACAAACGCAGTGTAAAGATTATTTAACTTGGGAGACCAGTACAAACGCAGTGTAAAGATTATTTAACTTGGGAAACCAGTACAAACGCAGTGTAAAGATTATTTAACTTGGGAGACCAGTACAAACGCAGTGTAAAGATTATTTAACTTGGGAGACCAGTACAAACGCAGTGTAAAGATTATTTAACTTGGGAGACCAGTACAAACGCAGTGTAAAGATTATTTATCTTGGGAGACCAGTACAAACACAGTGTAAAGATTATTTAACTTGGGAAACCAGTACAAACGCAGAGTAAAGATTATTTAACTTGGGAAACCAGTACAAACGCAGAGTAAAGATTATTTAACTTGGGAAACCAGTACAAACGCAGTGTAAAGATTATTTAACTTGGGAGACCAGTACAAACGCAGAGTACAGATTATTTAACTTGGGAAACCAGTACAAACGCAGTGTAAAGATTATTTAACTTGGGAGACCAGTACAAACGCAGTGTAAAGATTATTTAACTTGGGAGACCAGTACAAACGCAGTGTAAAGATTATTTAACTTGGGAGACCAGTACAAACGCAGTGTAAAGATTATTTAACTTGGGAGACCAGTACAAACGCAGAGTAAAGATTATTTAACTTGGGAGACCAGTACAAACGCAGAGTAAAGATTATTTAACTTGGGAGACCAGTACAAACGCAGTGTAAAGATTATTTAACTTGGGAAACCAGTACAAACGCAGTGTAAAGATTATTTAACTTGGGAGACCAGTACAAACGCAGTGTAAAGATTATTTAACTTGGGAGACCAGTACAAACGCAGAGTAAAGATTATTTAACTTGGGAAACCAGTACAAACGCAGTGTAAAGATTATTTAACTTGGGAGATCAGAACGAATACAGTGTAAAACATAAACTCTGATTAGGAGGTCAGTGTAGAGATGAACTCTAGACTTGGGAGACCAGGACAAATGCATTGCAATGAAGAACTATGACTTCCGTGCCCCTAGCCTCTGTAGGATGAAAGCAAAAGCTAGCACAGTCTGTTATGATCTGCACTGCTGTGCACTGCACTGCTTCAGACTTGCATCAAGCAGGGCTTTCTGGGACTGCTACTGTCATTTGCAGCGATTTCCTATTTGGCAGCCGGCTGCTATCACTTTGGCACCACTTGCGTTGAAATCTGTTGGTTTGACAAAAAGCCCAGTTCTCTCTCTCCCTTTCTTCCCCGCTCTCACAAACAGAACCACCACAGGCTCCTGCCTGTCTCATGTGTTCACACAGCTGAGCGGTGAAAATGGCTGGAGACGGGTGAAAGCCTCTACCCTTGGCCTGTAACCTTAACAGTGGAATTAATGCGCACCCATGCTGAAGTGCTGAGCAGATGGAGAGCACCAGCTGAAGACTCTGGAGACTGGGACGCTGTCTGAACACGAATGCCCAGAAACAGATTTGCCCACTTTTGAACTCTTTTTAAGCATCATTAGACGAGATACCCAGGGAAACATCTTCACAGCTTGTGTGAGATGTGTGGATATTGCCACAGCAAGTCTGTACCATGGAGGCATTACAGAACCTCGAGAGTCATTAGAATTAGGACTAACTTGTTTCAACAGGATTTGCTCATGAACTGTTGTACCCTTAAAGCTATGGTTGTGTGTTAACATCTGGCTGGCCCATGGGTTGTTGTGCCACGTAGCTTTTGGTTTCCACTCCATTAATAAGCGGCACGTGATCTGGCGTATGCCTCTTCGCGAGCCGACGGCTCTTGCGCTGTTGGTGAAGTTGTCACACCATAATAAACGCCACACAGAAGATAATGGGAGAATTAAAATGTACTCTCTGAATCCGCATGACGGCAGCGGCCGTTTCCAATGACATTGATATTTTAATTTTGGATCCATTCATAAAACTTTAGGAAGGATATTTTAATAGTCTGAATGAACTCATCAGAAGTTCAATGATGTAAGTAACAATATTAAATTGTTGCTGTATAATACATTTGAAGAAAGGCTGAATTTCCTGCTGAAAAAATAAATGTTGTTCTAGCGCTGGTTTACATCCAAAACACAACATATGTTGGTGTTGCTGGTGGTTAACAGATCAGCATCCATTGCTGCTGACCTACAACACAATCTATAACACAACATGTGCTGGCTGTGCTGGTGACAAGCTATGTTGGACTGGTTTTCAAGCAAGGTTATCATTAAATACACAATACAACTCACTAGAAAAAGTCACTACACTATACTAATGATATGTCCATGCGAAGTAGGTGGGTAGGGCAAATTGTCAGCACTCTATTTAAATGAGTTTCTCTGCCCTTGTTGCTACAAAAAAAGTGGCAAGCCAGCACAAGTAAATGGAGCACACGCATTGTGTCCTGTAGCCTACAAAACATAACACTGATGGTCTTCGGCTGGAGAAAGCCTAATGAACTCCAACCAGACTGCACTAAGAATACTGTAAAACACAGGGGTGGAAAGGTCAACGCCGGGGGCCATTTTTTTAGTGCTGTCAGTAAGCTTGGGTTCACTGATCACAATCATGAATTCGGAAATGTATAAAGAAATTTCGGATGCAAACAGTCATGGGCTGGAGGTTAGGGAACTGGCCCTGTGACCGGAAGGTCGCAGGTTCGATCCCCAGGGCTGACAGTCCATGACTGAGGTGTCCTTGAGCAAGACACCTAACCCCCAACTGCTCCCCGGGCGCTGTGGATAGGGCTGCCCACCGCTCTAGGAAAGTGTGCTCATTGCTCACTAGTGTGTATGTGGCGTTTCACTTCACGGATGGGTTAAATGTGAAGGTGGAGTTTCCCTGTTTGTGGGATTAAAAATGTATCACTTAAGTTCAACAAATCTGCAAGGAAACTGGCTAAACACACACAGGTGCTACACTGATTTGTATTTGACTGATCCTCCTTTGTAGCTACAATGTAAACAGACCTCTTCATGAGCAAGTTGGGCCTGACGATGGAGGAAAATGGTTGAAATTGCCAACAAGTAATGGGAATGAGTTCTTATTTTTCTGAAGAATGCCTGTCCAAAAAAAAAAAAAAAATTTTTCCCCTGTACATTTGGAACCAGAAAGCCATGGAACAGTCGGTCCAGACCTCCTTCCTATTTCTGTTTGCGCTCATTCTGAAGAGACACCACCACCCGTCCATATGTTTTGAGGCTTCTCTTTGAGCGGCGAGGCTTAGATGTGGATTTCTCTGTTGTTCAGTAGGAACAGAGTGGATCAGGATCAGAACTGGAACTCAGACAAAAGCTAATGAGACTGGAGGCTCTTGCTGTCCCAGTGCAGTCTGCCTCTAGTCACCAGCGCTGACCGAAGCCTGTGCAAGGCACTGAACTCTGTCAGGATACAGCCTTTGGGGCACTCAGAAGACGGTTCTTTTGGACTAAAACACTATTATAAGACACCAGCCAGAGACACGCAATTTCCACAAAACACCATTCTAAACGCGACTGCTGTGTTTTACTGTTTGGACTAAATAAATAAATGCAAAAGCACATGTAACTGCAATCATGCACACTGCATATGCACTGCTAACCAACGGAACCATCTCTAGCTATGTTCCACCTAAAACTGTATTTTATTAGACTATATCGAGTCTATATTTTCAGATGAAAACCTTGTATGTCCATTTTTGACGTTTTCAGTTTTTGACATAATTTGGAAATCCCGGTTACCCTTTACATTGTATGTAAATTTCCTGATGAATGGACTAAAAGAAATCACCTAAAATGACTTGGAAAAAATGTAGGTGCCATTGAATTACATTAAAAGTGGGTTTTTTCACTCTCCTGTAAAGTTACCGTTTTAGAGATCCTTTGTGTCCTCCCACCAAAAATGTCCCCAGTGGTCACTGACATGTTACTTCAGAGACACCAACATTCACACAAGCAGATGCCTAAAGGAAACATTTCTGAGGAGATTAGATACAAGATAATCCACTTGCGTAAGGTAGACAAAGGAAAATCCATTAAAATGTACAGGAAAAATGAGAATCCAGACAACAGTACAAGACCCGATAGACCACCAATACTTTCCCCATCACAGACAGTACGTAGTTTTAATCTTTGAGTGACAGGAGAAAATCAATAATCACTCTTGCCTCAGATCTGAAAAATCCACAGGCATTTCTGTCCATCCTTCCACTGTCAGAAGACAATTTAACAGCATGAGTCTGAAAGGATGTGCAGCTGAGACGTGGAGTAAGGTTTTATAAGTAAGTAATAAGTGATACTGTTTTGATCCCACAACCGGGGAAATTCCATCTCCGCATTTAACCCATCCATGCAAGTGAAACACCACACACACACTAGGGGGCAGTGAGCACACTTGCCTGGAGCGGTGGGCAGCCCTATCCACAGCGCCCGGGGAGCAATTGGGGGTTAGGTGTCTTGTTCAAGGACACCTCAGTCATGGACTGTCGGTGCTGGGGATCGAACCGGCAACCTTCCGGTCACAGGGCCAGTTCCCTAACCTCCAGCCCACGACTGCCCCTAATGCACTAATGAGTCTAAATTTGTGATTGAGAGAAGCAGAACGGTGTTCATCTTACGCATTGGTGAACTTCAATGAAGTTACATTTTTTTAGAATTGATCTTTGGAGGTATGAAAAAAATACCTCTGCAGATTTCCTTGATTTCTCTGACTTTTGCGCAGTAAGATTTAATTCAATGTTACACATTTTATATCATAGCTAACTGTATTTTGTGCCTTTCCAAAAGCAATTCCTCAACAACACGCTACCAACGTGATATTTAAAACATTCACTCCAGCGCAATTCCCTTTCCGACTGATAGGCCGATCAACCAGAGCATTAAAACTACCTCGTTTCTACACTTTGTCCATTTTATCAGCTCCACTGACCGTACAGGTGCGCTTTGGAGTTGTACAAATTCAGTGTGTAGTCCATCTGATTCTCTGCGTACCGTTATCCTCCTTTCACCCTGTTCCCCAATGGTCAGGACCCCCACAGAGCAGGCAATATTTGGGTGGAGGATATTTCTCAGTGACATTTTTAACGGCTCCAAAATGTTTATAATGCACTTTTAGAGCAGCAGCAGCCGCAGTAGACCTGCCTCTTTATGGTTCATATCAAGCACAGAGCAAGTACAGCAAACACTATATCCATCCACTTACAACCGGCACAGATCAAGCAAAGGTACTAAAGCCAGCTATACTAAAGCTTTTTCCTCTGTCCTTCAGAGAAGCTGCAAGGTCCTAAATATATTATTCAGACACAGAGGTTACAGATAATTTCGGTCTCAGTTGCTGCAATCAGAAAAAAAAAAGTGATTTTGCTCTGTAGGCAAGTTTCAGAAACTAGGTGACAATTTTATAGACATGGTGTCAAATATTACATTTGTTCAGTCAAGTAAAATTAAACTCATTATTAATTTTAAACTAAAGCTGATACTGGAGCTCTCCCCCGCTTTCTTCTTCATCACCAACCTCCATCAGATCTGCTCCTTCAGTTCTGTCAGTCTCCTTCAGCTTCTTTCTCTCCCTCTCCTCCTGTGTTCAGTCATACAGTATTTTATTCAACTCAGATTTACAAGAACTCAACCAAATAATGAGATTAATTAAGCAAGAAACTGCCTAAAACCACACCAGCTGCGTTTTAAACGGTCTTAGCACAGTCTATTCAAAAATGCCCCTTGGTTTGTTTGTTTGTTTGTTTATTTGTTTGGCACAGTTGTGCAAACATGCTTTAGAACCACTGTATATCGTTTGGCCACTAGGACTAATTGGCCACATTCAGCTGCCCAAAACCTGCTGTTCTGGCTCGTAATTGACTCATTCTTCTTCATAGCTTCTTTTTAACAAGCTTATTTCCACAGAAATCTGGATCAGTTTCTCGTTCGAATTGTCCGTTCCACCTTAAATGCTGCAGAAGTTCCATTCTGGAGGCTCGCGACGGAAAATTCGGACAATTCCAGTGGAGCCTGGCTGCAGACTTGCACATGCACATTTGGCTGCTGCTGCTTAGCATCATCACTTAATCCGTTTTCCGTCCATAACTCGACTAGAGAGTTACATTTAATGTACCTTCCTGATGAAAAAGATCATAGAACCCATTAAAACGTCTGTTGGTTTTCAGTAGTCTCTAATGGTTTGTGTTTTCCTGATGAGTTGATATCACAGCGTAAAGATTCATATACATTATCAGTTCCTAATGGCCTCTAATGGGAACCATCAAGCCAACTCCCGTTGAGAAGCAAAACCATCAGGTTTTACTCCTAACAGCCCTTCAAACACAGTTACGTTGTGGCAACGTACTGAGATTAACTTGCTGTAAACTATACATGGCAAAGCCTGGGGTCACTGTTTCTAAATGCTGAGGATAAATTTACAACGAAATAATTTACAGAGCGGGCAAAAGCGTCATTTTTATCCCCCTCGGCCGTTCAGTTTAACTATGAAGTGAGGATAAACTAGTCAGCGAGTTAGTTGACCAGTTAATGTCAGCGTTAACCTAACCGCTTTTCTTTACCTCACTTAAACCCAAAGGTAACTGAAGTTAAAGTTAGAGCAACAGTAAAAAAGTTAAATCGCTTTACTGACCATAATTTGCTACAGATCCATATTTTAAGACAATATATTCACATTAACACTATAATACATATTCAATAAGATCAGATGTTTATTTTCTTCAGACTGCAGTGCATAAACAGCCCCTCCCCCAGGTCTGATACGATTGGCTGAATGTTATGTTAGTCAATCTCTGATAGTGCAGCAGAGGCAGTGCTACATTAGAGCAGCGCCTACCTCAGGTCACAGCCTGCCATTACAGTACATTGAGAAGAATAATAAATATAGCAGATTTCGACTGGTAATGTGCAGGAAGGCAGGGCTAAATAACTTTTAGTGGGCCTAGCAACGCTCATGCTCATCGGTGCACACTGAAATGATTTTTACTGTTCATCGTTAAACGCGTTTTAAAGTTTTACACAGAAAGAAGGTGATTGTAAGGGAGGTAGGTCATCACGCTTAAACTGTGAAGCAATAAAAATTACAATAAGAGAATATGGGCCTGTGTTGTACATGAGACGTGTAAATTCAGAGGAATGGACTTGTCTACGCAGCGCCCAGCAAGAGCTGAGAGGGCATAAGAGGACTGGAAATATTAGTCTAACGTGAGCCTATATAACCTCTTCCCTCAGGCCCAGCCATGTAAGACGAATGTGCACAGATTCTGCCTCCAGACCCTCAGCCGGCGCTCTCATACTGCAGGAGCCATCACGAGTCCAAACCAACAGATTTGCCTATCTGCCACTTCAATGGGGGTTTTGATGAAGCAATACAACCCGAGAGGAAATAACCCAATCAGAGTGAAAAGCCTCTATGGGGAGCATGAGGACAGCACATTTTGGGCAAAGAGCTCCCTGCGGTGCCGGAATCGACCGCAAAACAGAGGCGCATTAGCCCAGATCAGTTCAGAGAGAAACCGAGCACACAGGCACCTTTTTACCGAGGCGAGAGCGTCATGTCAAATCAATAGCTTTTCTGTCAGTTGTCATGGAGCATGACGCTATTCTGCTTTCTGTCACTTGATAAACAAGCCTATCCGTCCCCTGTGTATCGTTGTGTGTCCCAAGGACTCGGGGAGAGTGAAGAGGATCAGAAAAGTGAGAGCACATAGGAGCTCCATCAATAGGTGCGAGAGGCTTTGAAGAGGAGGCACCTGTGCTGGAATAGAACTCAAGTGCGGGTAAATATCAGTTCTAAGTCTGCAGCCTCTCTCGTTAAGTGGGAATCAGAACATAAAACACACGAATCAGGGCCTGGGGGGTGGAGAGCATCACACCAAAGAGATTTAGATACAAAGGGACTGAATGTGCTGCTTGAAAACTACCAATACTAGATAAACATCATACAGTGGGGTCTGAAACCACATTGAAATCTGGCATTTTTCAATTAAACCTGGAAATTAAGTTCTGACCATTGAAATGAATATTCAAAATGTTGCACTCCCTACTCGAAGCAAACTTGCAAAACTGATCATTGATTATTTGTACGAAAAGGTACATTTTAGTCATTTTCCTTCCATTGAACGTCATGGTCCAGATAAAAAAAGTATTTCAGGGACTCAACTTTTGTGCTGATATCATTTATAATGAAACATTATTTGAAATGAAATGAGAAAAGAATGCAAAACAGAAGCATTTTCACTAGTGGTCTAAGACTTTCGGACTCAGGAGGCACTTATTAGAATATTCTAGAGATGACCCCAGTCTGACACCAGGTATCAGCATAAGAGCTAAAATTCATGCGATTTCAAGAGAACCATCACTGGAACTTGCTGTTTATTGGAACGAGAGGGCCACAGAACTTTAGATGCTCATCCTAATTGAAACGCTTTAATTAAAACAGCGAATTTTAAAGCTTCGTAGATTTCAAAGAAAAGTGACTCAACGTTTAAATATGGACACTGGAAAAGAAAAATTGTGCCATTTCTAGAATGCACATAAATAACAGCTTAGCAGAGAGTTACTGGGAGATGGTGCATTAAGGACTTCTAACCTTTGCATGCACCATGTCCACTTACCCAGTTTAATCTTGTTGCTTTATAGAAGAAAACATTGAGCGCCATTCAGCAGCAGCCCCACACAAACAACAGTGACAGAGTTTATTCAGCATCCAAAGAGGCACTATATTCACTCCGGTCTCCTCCTGTTACAAATAGTTAAAATGTGCTTTCCATTTCAATCATCTAAAAACAGCCTTATGGAATTGTTGCAGCAGTAATCTCAAACCAAAGTGTTTATGTCCCACACAAATGAAGAAACCAAAGAAACCCCCTAATTAAAGCAAAACAAAACAAAAATAAAAACAGTAAAAAACATGAAGATGCTCTTGCATTCACAGTAGAAATTCAGCAACGTGGACTGTGTTAAAACCACATCAGAACTCACTGTGATCTGCAGGGAGCTAGACAGTTTCAAGGAACTGTGGTGTGTGCATCTCAGTGGCTTTCATTTCTTAACGTATGTTATCTAGAACTTTCCTAAAGCCGTTTGACATGGTTACCCTTAATTCTACAGAGAAGAAATAGCCAGTGTTTGAAGCTACATTCTAATTAAATGTGAGTTTTTTTTTCTTCAAAGCTCCCACCAGACTAAAGCTAGACCTTCTCTGCATGGTGTGTGTGTGTGTAGCTGTAGGCCGACTGCTCGGAGGCTCTGCGGGTGACCGTTGAGGATAATAAGGACCTGGATCAGCGGTATAAGGGCAGAGGTGGGAGTGAGAGATGGTGAAGCTGAATTACTGTGGGTTACTGCAGAGCATGTCCACTCCTCGGTGCATTCAGCCGGCGCAGCTGCGAGTGACCGTGACCAGGTTTCAAAATCAAACAGCTGACATTTCTGAGAAGAGCGTAAATAGGAAATTTTGAGCAGCTGTGTGGACCTTGTGTACAGAGGACATGTCTTAAGAAGAATTTATGACATGCTAGACTGATCGATCTCCTGAGGTGGAGAGGAAACAAATGAACCAACAAAGCAAACAAAACCAACAAAAATAAAACAAAGACCAATCCAGACTGGGGGTAGTATGACCTCAAACAGGTCTTTAAATGCAGTCTATATAAAGTAGACTTCTAATACAGATGCTAAAAACAGTGGGACAACTGCAGGAATGCTGTCCATCAGCACCCTGAGATATCTTTGGTCTTGTTTTTCCTTTGGAAGCGTGTGTCTGAAGGGTCGAACCCTCTTTCTCTTGCTCCAAACACAGCCCAGCCTGGTGTCTTGGCCACATAGTCTAGAGCCGAGAAGGTCATGGTGCCGCCGCTCTCCTCGTACTGCTGGATGAGCTCCTGGAAGCGCTCGTAGTCGATCCACGTCCACCACTCTCCATCCACCTTGAACTGCACAGTGACGAGCCAAAGAAAGAGAGAGAGAAAAAGTCAGTGATAAATTGCACTCACTAGCAAACATGCAGGTGAGCCCTGCTGGAGTCTCCCAGCTTGACAGAAGTCATCCTTGACTAATGAGGCCTGATGTTTCTCCAAACGCTGCCAGCTTGCCTGAACTGCCTCTGCAATCAAGTGGTGCACAGAAGCATTCATGGTATCGAGAGGGAAGCTTTCTAGATGGTCCCTCAGACCTGGCAAACCGTTAACACAATGACATGGTTTGAAGAAAAAAAGCCTTAACCAACATAAAAAAAAAATCTAATATTAAAAATTTACCCCATACCCCAAGTGCAGTCAGTCACATTCTCAAAGTGTTAAATTAACCTCAAATGGACTTGCTTATGGATCTGAAAATATGACATGCTGTCAAAATGGATAAATGTATTTTCCATAGCTAAAACTAGCAATAGCAGCCTTTTGAATTTGTCTGTTTTGTCCTTTATCTTTTTCATTTTTACCCAAAGCCTGAAGGGTGAGAGTTAGCAGTGCTTCATCCAAAGCACATGAAGCCAGTCATGCATCATGCATACCCTCATGGGGCAGCTCAACACGCTAGGAGAAAAATGCTAAGTGCTAGTTCTGTTACATCAGCCAACAGTTGGCTAGAATCACACCAAGAGACGAGGGCAGACAGAGGACCATCCTTACCCACAGAGAGCGAGGCCAATTATGCGGTACTGGACTTGTAGCCCAGGTGACTGTGGCATCGCTGGAGACTGATCTCCCAATGATGGAGCCAGTGCTTAGACATTCATGCCACACGACTCATTTTTAGTAGATGGATACAATTACAGAAGCAAACTTGTCTTGGCTGACACCAAACATCTCTAGGGTGATCAACTATCCTGCAGACGAAAGTAAAACCTTTGTAGGTTTGTTTTTTTTCAGGAAACTGATTTTCTAGACATGCATGAATAAACAGCAGTGTCTTTCCCCGTTTTGAAATAAGACGTGTGTACGATTAACGCCACTGCTTCATAAAAGAGCTGAGGAGAAAAAAGGAGCCGAAGATTAGATTAGATTAAGTGATTAAGTGACCCTTATTAGTCCCACAATGGGGAAATTTCACCTCCACATTTAACCCATCTGGGCAGTGAAACACCACATACACACTAGGGGGCAGTGAGCACACTTGCCCGGAGCGGTGGGCAGCCCAATCCACAGCGCCCGGGGAGCAGTTGGGGGTTAGGTGTCTTGCTCAAGGACACCTCAGTCATGTGCTGTCGGCTCTCATTGTTTCAGGGATCAAACGGTGCTTGGCTGGGCATCGTAAGATCAGCCTCCAACGTACATCATGACGCAGAACAAGACGTTTACACTCAATCTTCAAACGCTTAAACGAAAGACATTTGTATTTGGTATTTGTGACTAAGGAGGTCCTGCAGAGTGTAAAGGGTTGAGCACAGCTTGGTTTGCTTTCCTGACACATCTAAATCAAGTTGCACTGATGCCTCGGAGCAGCTCCCCTGTGGTTTGCTATGCAGCTGGACTGCATTTCACACCAAAGCGAAGCAAAGCAGCTCCCCTGTGGCAGCAACACTGGTGCATGTAGCTTAAATTCAGCAAAAAATGACAGAACTCATGGTAGTCAAGACTACCTACACCATGTCTCGTCTCTGAGACTGCTGTACTTCCTTACCACGGTGGTTTCTTGTACAAGTTGTGTGGCAGGTGGCCAAGAGGCACGCTCCACTGAGTGCGTAAGCTTGGCTTGCTTAGGCAACTGCAGAGCAGTACAGCGGGGACTGCTTTGGTTCCACACTTGAAAAGAAGTCTTGCTTGTCTGTGCTCTCCTAGAGAACAATATTTCAGTGATCTATACACAGACAAAGGATCCCCACGGACAACTAGTGAGGCTGATTCTAAAAACATCCTGGACTGGCGCACGGGTGGTGGTGGTGGTGGGGGGTTGGGGGGTACTTGTACCCTTAAGAGTAAACAAACAATGCAACTGCTCGCCTAATTAAAGACATTCAAGTACAGTCAGGAGCACAAGTCTTAATCCACAGGGCTACGGACAGCCTGGAACCATTCCATTACTGAGATGCTTACGCCACATTAGCCAACCCTGTCGCTGTTAGTACCGAAGGGACAGCCACAGTGCAACTAATGAAGCCTTTAATAGGGAAAGCAAGCAGCCCAGCTTGGCTTTTACTGTCTGCATAAAGACAAGTGCTGTCTGAGTTTCTGAAAGCAGCCTCCTGTCTCACACTGACAGCTTGGAACAGAGCAGACGGCACAGCGTCAAATCCCATTGTGTTCATCCTCCGTTCCGCAGGCCACCTCTCCCCCGTTAGCGGCATGCTAAGCCCCAGAGGTTTGTCTTGCTGCCAATGTTATCTCTTCCTCCACGTTCACCTGCAGCTTGCAGGAGAGAGTTGTGAACGCCATCTTTGCAGTCAGTCAGCGAAAGCCTCAAGACATGAGGTCTCAGGGGACCGGGGCCTCCTAAGCCCTGTGTTTTCATTACAGAGTAATTTGCTAGAGTGAAGTGCTTGGGTGAGCTCCCTAGGGTTCAGTGAACCCCCTCCCTCAGATAAACAGCAGTCAGTAGATGAGCGCTCCCGTGAGGCCGGATTCCTCTATGCCGGAGGGTCCAGAACCCAACTCGCATTCATCAGCAGCCCCTCCTGTGATCTCACCATCTCCTCTGCTTTCCTCAACACTATCGCAGCAAGCTGAGGGCTACTTACACTTAGTAAACTGCTTATTTGGATGCTTTTGTGGTATAGATGAGGAGAGAGGAAAAACAGGGGCCCTATTTGAATAGGAAAAAGCCCAGCCTTTACTGTCTAGGATGTTGCAGTATCCTCGTTATCCCAACAGATGGCCATGCCAGAGCATGCCCTCCTCCCCACACCTAGGCTAGGATACAGGACCGGTAACGGGAATAGTGATTATAACAGAGGGTTTGATGAACTATGAAAATGACAGAAAAGGAGTGATTTTTGCCAAAAGCATGATGGCTAATCATACAGTACAATCCTCAAAGCCCTTGTGTACCTTGGAAACACAACTATATTGATGCAACTTGTAATTTCTTCTTAAAAACGGTACTAACTGGGAAAAACAGTTCCGGCAAGAAATAAGTACGATAAGGGTTTAGGCAAACTCATTATGGCCCAGCAGCATTTATCAATCATTTAAATTAATCTTCAGATGTACAGTACTGTGCGAAAGTCTTAGGCAGCCAAGACGCATTTTCAAAATCTATTTCTTTGTGTAGTTTGTGTTTATTTGCTGAGAAAAGTGTTAATATTTGAATAATCAAAATGTACAGAATATAAATTAATGATTTTATATCATATATACACACACACACACACACACACACACACAAAACACAATTAGCTAATCAGCCAATCACACGGCTGCGACTCAATACATTTAGTCCTGTAGAGGTGGTCAAGACGACCTGCTGAAGTGCAGACCGAGCATCAGAACAGGGAAGAAAGGGGATTTAAGGGGCTTTGAACATGGCGTGGTTGTTGGTGCCAGACGGGCTGGTCTGAGTATTTCAGAAACTGCTGATCTGCTGGGATTTTCACGCTCAACCATCTCTAGGGTTCACAGAGAACGGTCCGAAAAAGAGGAAACATCCAGTGAGCGGTCAGTTGTGTGGGTGAAAATGCCTTGTTGATGTGAGAGGTCAGAGGAGAACGGGCAGACTGGTTCCAGATGATGAAAGGCAAATTGCAGAATACCATCTCTGAATGCTCAACACGTCGAACCTTGAAGAAGATGGGCTACAGCAGCAGAAGACCACACGGGGTGCCACTCCTGTCAGCTAAGAACAGGAAACAGACTATATTTCGCACAGGCTCACCGAAATCGGACAATAGAAGATTGGAAAAATGTTGCCTGAGTCTCTATTTCAGCTGCGACGTTCAGATGGTCGGGTCAGAATTTGGCATAAACAACATGAAAACATGGATCCATCCTGCGTTGTATCAGCGGTTCAGGCTGGTGGTGGTGGTGTGGTGGTGTGGGGGATATTTTCTTGGCACACTTTGGGCCCCTTAGAACCAATTGAGCATCGTTTAAATGCCGCAGCCTGCCTGAGTATTGTTGCTGACCATGTCCGTCCCTTTATGACCACAGTGTTCCCATCTTCTCATGGCTACTTCCAGCAGGATAATGCACCACGTCACAAAGCTCATATCATCTCAAACTGGTTTCGTGAACATGACAATGAGTTCACTGAACTCCAGTGGCCTCCACAGTCCCCAGATCTCAACCCAATAGAGCACCTCTGGGATGTGGTGGAACGGGAGATTCGCATCACAGATGTGCAGCCGACAAATCTGCAGCTACTGCGTGATGCTGTCATATCAATATGAACCAAAATCTCTGAGGAATGTTTCCAGCACCTTGTTGAAAGTCTGCCACGAAGAATTAAAGCAGTTCTGCCAGCCTTTAACTAGCAAGGTGCACCTAATAAAGTGGCCAGTGAGTAATATATATATGATTATAATCATATAAATAATAAATTATATGGATGCATGTTTGTTTACCCATCTCCAAGCCTCTCCTCGAGGAAGCCCAGTATTATATGTAGTTAAAAAGCAGCTCCTGGTTTGACCAATCAGTGCTCAGTAAATTGAGCTCATGATGTAATTGATGACATTAACGAGTCTCTGTGGCGGCTGTGAAGGTGTCCAGGAAAAAATAAACCAAAGAAATTCTTGTTACTGTTTATTGTTTTTCTGTTTATCTGAATTATGAATACGACTTTATTCTGATGTATATTGTGACAAACTCACTGCTGAGGTCAACTGGTTAAAAATTTGCTTAGATGCCAAAAACCTTCGCACAGCACTGTAGGTAATAATGAAAGGAACCTAGTTAGGAACATATAAATGAATAAATAAATCCCCTTTAACTGGCACAGGGAAAAGAGGCTATTAGTAAAAAAACACGGGCAGGCAGGCTAGACTTGCTGACTAGCCATCCCATCAGCAAATGCTGTAGTGAAGGTACACCCTCGTCTGCAGGGCTGGTGAAGAGCTCTTTTTTTAGGAATAATTGAATAATCAAAGAAACTTGGTGGGGCATCATTGGAAATATCGTGCTTCCTCATCAGTGAATCATTTATTTCATTACAGAGGTGTTAAAACAGCAGCGTCCTCCTAGAATTAAATACTTGTTTGCGCCGGCTTTCAAGGGCCTGGCAGCCCTGCAGTAAAAAGAACGGTTAAATGTGAACAAGCCACATCAGTCTCCTGGAAACTGTAACAGTATCGGCTTGTCTGTGCATCTGTGGAAAGCAGAGGAGAACAAAACCTGATAAGAGTACAAGTCCCTCCAGACCGCACAAACCGAAGTGTAAATTGAAGAATCATATCTGGCACCTCGTTTTAAGTTATTGGATGGGAGTGGAGAGAAAAAAAGACAGCAAAAATAAAATCAAGGCTTTGAGTTACTGACCGTGGCCTTGTGAAGCTTGATGTGAAAAATTGCTCCATATTAAAGGAACAATGGCTTTTCAAGCACCCACATGAGTCACAGCTGTGGTAGGTAGAGGCATGAAGCTGGCAGTGATGCAGTCGGACCCAATTTTCACACTGAATTCAACGCCACCTTTTTTTAGTCTTCTGACATGTACTTTTGACATGCATGAGGCAGGAACAAAAACTACCAGCGCTGGTGCAGCCCTCCTCTGTCTGCGTAACATTCGGCTGCGGAGGCAGTTCGCTTTGTCAGGGGTTCATCTGAATTGTCGCAGAAACAGGTCAGCGTGGACCGGTGTGAAGGCGTGAATATGTGTGAGCTACATACAGACAATGCTGATTCAAACACCCCAACTGACAGTCTGTCCCCGCTTTGTGTCAGGCAGAGAGCGAAGTTTTAAACGTATAAACACAAGCAGAAGCATGCTGTTGTACTACAAACCCACAGCCACAAATGTCCACTCACAGATGACCGATGGGCATAACGTATCCAGCAGCATGCCTGCTTAAAGAGTTGGTGAAATTAAAACGTACCTCCACAAAAGATGTTCTGCCGCTGCATGATCTCTACTTCATCACTAAGATGCTGCTCTGTATAAACTGTATTTAAGGCTATAGAAGCTAAAGCTTTCCAAAGGGAACGGTTTGACAAAAACATGCCAAGACATGTTTGGGGTCCAAATTGTACTTCTTTCGTTTAAAACTTAAAATCGTTTAAAATTGTTTCCTTTAGCCAAGCTGGGGGTTGGTGTTGGTAGACAGACTATCTGGAGAGTGCGGAGCCACCAGGAGTGGAGTTAAAAGAAAGTGTGAAATGCAATAGCGAGGGAGTGGTCAGACAGAATGGCCATATAATTAAAAGGTTGATTCTGCACGACTGTTTCTCATTCTCTTGTTGCCTATTCAATTTCCCAACCTGCAGTATGTTTCTGGAGACCATCCTGAACTGGTCATGCAGCGGTCTGTAATGAGCTTGGCCTGTATTAAACTGCTGATCTCCGATTTGTGCTTTGTGAATTTGGATTCTGGACTTCATGAATTTGTTTCTGCTTTTCTCTCATGTCCAAAGTGGGTTTCCCTCATCCCTCTTTCTAACTGTGTCTTTCTTGATTCCCTCTAGCCAACCTTGCCACTCTGGCCTTCTTTAAGATGAAGAATACATGACACATTTTCAAGCTCTTGGAGTTTCTGGAGTTCTGTTCTGTTCTAGAGTTAAAAAAAAGGATGTTTCCTCTTAGAAACCTCAGGCCTGCTGAGAGATTTCTTAGAGTTTTCTTTCTCTCTCACAATTTAATTGGCTCTAAATATGGCACCAATGTCACCAACCTGTCTTGCCACTGCCCCCTGTAGGCCACACAAACCTCAGGTTCTCTACTCTTCCCACATACATTCAAGAGCCCTGCTACCAAGCTTCCAAGCGGCAGTCTCACAGACCAGGAGCAGTCAGATCTCTGTGTGGGTTGGATTCGAGACTGGTCTGGACTAGCACATCGGCTCTCATTGACTCGTGGTCTAATTCGGAGTCGCTATCTTTGTAGCTTCGAATATTGTATGAGAAGTAAGGAAAAATGAAAGCGCTGTAATTACACTTTTGACTGGCTCTGTAGAAAGAAAACTCCAAGAGCTGAGGCTGAGAAATGAGGTTGAATAAATAAGCTGAGTAGAGATGATTAATATGAAGAGCACGTGAAACAAAAATGAACCAAAAACAAACAAAAAAAAAAACAAAAAAAAGGAAACTCTGCCATTCCCAGACTGCTCTTGCAAGGTTTAAAAGAAACTGCATTTCTTTTACAATAATGCAGCACAAAACACCCTGAGAAATAAGAACTTCAGGAGCGGCATCTGAACATGCAATCTAGGATGAAATCAGTCATTTTTATATTTGTAAAAAGTTAATTCAAGGAATTAAACGGGAAGAAGGGGCGATAGGTCAGAGATGCTTTCAGTGCTCGTATAACAATGGAAAAATGCAGAAAAACAACAATAATGGCAGGGGATTAGAACGAGGCCTGAAGTTATGCATTTTCTACCTTAAAAACACTCCACTGGGTGCCACTATTATAAAAAAAAAAAAAAAAAAAAAAAAAAAAACAAAAACAAGAAATCACAAAGATGGGTATTACTGTGTAAATAGAAAAACAGCAGAGTATAAAACATGTGCATGGAAATGCCCACAAACAACATATAAATGTGTTTGTTAGATACAACTACAGAAAAAAGGTGTTCAGCCTTAGAAAAGTGATGAGAAGAAAAAGGCTATGGAACTGAACAGATTTAGAGGGGATCTGTAACAGCAGCAGATTTCTCTTTCAGAAAGCAAGCAAGAATAGCTTGGCACCAAGAGGCTGCAGGAAACATGAGCAAGGAGATCTGATGTTAGAGCTGAAGAATACCTTGACATTTACAGAAATGTTAGAAGCATCTTAACAACTGCAGCAATTTACATGCAGAAGCGGTTTGCTGTTTTCCAAGAGCTCTAAATGAAGCCCGCAGCAGAGGTGGAGCATTACCTTGTGGTGGGCGAGTAACAGGCAGTTGGAGTGCTCGTGCTCACAGGCAATTTCATAGTCTGGCAGCATGTCGGCCAGTTGCTGCACAAAGTGGACGACCTCCTCGTGCCAGGGCACATTGGCCATGGTCAGACTGCTGGCTGAACTTTCACCACAGTAGGTCACTCCCTAAGAGAGGTGAGAAGAGACAGTGACATATTGAGGAAATGCATTTTACAGAAGAAGTGTTACATGAAAGATGGAGCGGAGGGATGCCAGACTGTTTCAGAGTGCTGCCGTGTCTGTGTGTCCTTCTGGTTCTCTCCTGTTAGTTAAGCTGTCAGTCAGATCTGCCGGAGTCGTTAGCCACACTCTGGAAATGTTCACATTCCCTGTTTTACGTATAAACAGACAGAATAAAACTAATTTTTTTCGCGAGTATACGACCGCCCACATGTCCGGCCGGACACTGAAGGACGACTGACTGTCGAGACCAGCTGCCCATGCCCCAGCTACCTTGGACCAGCTGCCCACCCTACACTGATGTTCTCATAGCTATTCCTACTACTAATATTACTGCTATTAATATTAGTAGTATAATAACTCTGTAGGTAGTCTGACCAGAGGAGGACGGGTCCCCCCTGGTGAGCCTGGTTCCTCCCAAGGTTTCCTCCTCAGCTCTGAGGGAAGTTCTCCTGGCCACTGTCGCCCCCTGGCTTGCTGACCAGGGGTTTTCCATTCATGGTAAAACTTTGTCTTTACTGGAATTCTGTGAAGCTGCTTTGTGACAACATGTGCTGTAAAAAGCGCCACAAATAAATTTGATTAGATTTGATCTGATATGGCTGGTTGGCCAAGCCTAGCATTAAACAGTGCTCAAGCTGGATTACTTTTACCTGTGGATGTACAGTAATTTCAGTAGTTACTGACCAGATCTCTTTAGCCTGTAGCTTTTTCAAGCCTGACAATAATAATTTGGGAGTAAATGGCCTTTTGGTACCTAGATATCCTTTAGTAAACTAACTAAGGAGTAACTCAATAAAATCTATTTACAATCATGGTCATGCACTGTGTTTTTATTGCTATTGCTAAAAAACGTGATGCCTGTTTAACGCTGAAGTTAATGTCTGGGTTATGATGTTTGAGTAATCGGTGGTGATTTGGTGAAATTGTTATCCTTCATGAACTGGCCAGTCATGCTCTTTACGAATAGCATTACAGGAGCTCCTGTAGTAAAACGAATCCATCCGGACCCGTTCTTTAGAGTAATAGGAATATTTAATGTATAAATAAATATATATTTATTTATTTTTTTTAAATATGGGGGCGGCACAGCAAAGAGGGCCTGGGTTCGATTCCCCGGCCGGGTGACCGGGGTCCTCTCTGTGTGGAGTTTGCATGTTCTCCCCGTGTCTGCGTGGGTTTCCTCCAGGTTCTCCGGTTTCCTCCCACAGTCCAAAGACATGCAGTCAGGCCAACTGGACATGCTACATTGCCCCTAGGTGTGTGTGTGTGAGTGACTGTCTGTCTGTCTGCCCTGCGATGGACTGGCGACTTGTCCAGGGTGCATCCTGCCTTTCGCCCAAAGACTGCTGGGATAGGCTCCAGCACCCCCCCGCGACCCTGACGGAGAAGCGGCTTAGAAAATGGATGGATGGATGGATGTTTTTGTTTTGTCATGTTAATAATGGCACAGTAATAACAAGCAAAACTGCAATTCCAGGTTTCATTTCTGAAAACTGTGTAAATGTACAGCAATACTATTCAAAGCAGAGTAATGTGGACAAAATATACTGCAGAAAAAAACACTTCCAATATTTGGAAGACTAAACTGACGTTAAAATTAAGCAGTGAACTGTGGTTCCCTAGAAAATTTCTTATTTTTAGTGGTGAGTTTTCGCTGTGAAGGCTGCTTCACTCAAAGTTATGAACATGCTGTGAATCATATCAGCGCACACACACAGCCCAAGGACAGCGGCGCATGGAGGCTGATTTGGTTTTGTATGGATGATGGAGTCTGAGAGAGCCAGATCATTTCATCCAACTCCCACGCACACATACACACTCAAACGCACAAGACGGGACAGCATTCAGTTCACACCTCACAGACATTGCTGTGATCAGGGAAAAATGGGCTGCGCAGCCCCGTGAGGAACAGACCACATGCAGCGACAGCATATTCAGTTTATTCAGCAGTCACAGGAACTACATTTAATGCCCATTAGCCTATAGCAATGCTACACGCTTACAAATTTGTGAGGGATGCATTATACAATCAATCCGGTGTGAATCAAGTCTCTATACTAGGTCCTATGGAACTGTGTCTATGTGCCACAAATGAGCAACAGAGTATTTGTAAAAGTAAGCCTTGTAGGTGGTACGCGTGGCCGCCCTTCACAATCCTCCACTGACACCGTGTGGGTGTGGCTTTATGTGGGAACCACAGTGACATTCCTCATGCTGCACTATGGCAAACGCAGACATTCATTGGGGTACTACACAGTTTCATACCTATCACTTACAGCCATTTAGGTGCCGTTAGGCAGGAAAATCAATAAAAATCTTTTTACAAGTCATAAGCAGACATCGAATCGTCACTGAAGAGCCAAAGTATGACGGACGCTTTACTAAAGCTTTTGAAACTTCAGGGCCAAAGCCTGTTCCACATGCCCATCAGCTGTAAATAAAGCCATGTGGGCACAAATGAAGTGGAAATGAACAACGGACATGGCACAATCTCTGAAGGCTAAAAGATAAACTGCAGTGAAACAGCACTCATTTAATTCAGGATGACTCCATTCATATCATCATTACTGACTACAGGACAATGATGAATATTTCTGAAATGCCTTGCAAACTTCAAAAGATCACAAATCACATCTATATAATTAAGTTAAGTTGCATTCATGCAAAACAGTGCAGTGTGTAGTAGCCCATACGAAAACACGGGGAACGGGGAAGTGCTTCGAGATAAGACACTTTATTTAACCCCATAGAGAAATTAAATGAGCAGCAGTGCAATGCACACAAATATAAATACGAACATGTAGGTTGGCATACAAGCAGCAAGAGAGGCGAACCAACCAACTAGAACTAGGTTAAAACCCCAGCGCTGACTCACTAATGCCTGGTTGTGCCTTTGGGCAAGGCACAAAACATCCCATTTCCATTTAAGGTGGCTCATTAGGAGTATATTAAAAAGCACATTATTAGGTTTTATAAAGTACTATAAAGTAGGGCTGGGTGATATGATCATATATCGTTTTCAATATAAACGTCATGATAAAATGCACTTTGCTTTTCTGAACATATTGTGTATATTGTCAACACGCTGACAAACTGCATTTCATTCTAAAGAGAGCAAACTTAGTACTGTTTAACTGAATTTAGTGCACAATATGCCAAATACTAAATCACTGTATTTACAGTTTTTAATTTTTTTTTTTATATAGCACTGCTTCTTTTTTTCAGTTCCAACTGATCAGATGTCTGAAAAAATATATGATTTTATGTATTGTGAAAATTTCTTGAAGTATCAGAATATTGTATTTTTGTCATCTCTCCCAGTTCAGTTATTGCACTTACGATTTGCTTCCAAATGTAATAATATTATGGCATTAAGCAGTGTCAGAATGAACACTGGCAATAGTGACCTTCATTTATGGGGCAGTCATGGACTGGACGTTAGGGAACCAGCCCTGTGACCGGAAGGTCGCCCTTGAGCACCTAATCCCCAACTGCTCCCCTGGGTACTGTGGATAGGGCTGCCCACCACTCACTAGTGTGTAGGTGGTGTTTCACTGCACGGACGGGTCAAATGCAGAGATGAAATTTCCCCATTTTGGGATTAATAAGGGTCACTTAATCTAAAACACTCACATATCTCTAATGTCTCCAACACATTGTTTCTTTAAAAATACTATACATATAATTAATTTGCTCTCCCACTCAGAGGTGGCACCAGATCTTGCATCACGTCCACGTTTGCTGTTGAAGAAATACCTTACATTCATCTGGCTCCCAAAACTGTGTGGAACCACCATGTAAATCGCTGCCTTTGCCTGGTCTTTGTCCAGCAAGTGAATTAACAACAGTTGTTCATTGTCTGGTATGTCTTTGTCAGTCAAACATCACAGATCAATTTCTTTTTCCGCGCCAAAAAGTGTTTCTTTGCTGTCTCTGAGGACCGCACCACTTAAACAACAATCACAGGAAGAGGCTTCACACCTTTCCAATCTCCGTCTTCCGGGTAGAGGCGGATTTCCAAGGCCGATACTGTCGGCGTGGGGCAGGATGGATGAGCCCTGGTTCTTATCACTCTGCGCCAAATAATGATCACATCCAAAGCAGCACAGATAAATCAAACGGGGAGAGAGTGAAGGCTGCTCTGTGAATGTGCCCTTGCCAACTCAAAATATTACAGCTCCACTACCTCTGTAATGGAATTTATCAACTCTGCTTCAAGGCCCAGCGGAGACTCCTGCTATTCATCTCTGTGAATAAAACGTCTGAGGTTCAGCTCCATTTCAGTAGAGCCTGCGTCACCTGCCATGCCTCCTAATCACTAGTTAATTAAAGCTCAAACACTAATGAGCAAACTTGAGGCACATGGTGGAAATTAGAGTAAGATGATGGATGGAAGGAGGTAGCCATGAAAGTGCGGCCTAATCCATTCAGCTTCACTGCGAACATAAATCTATGTTCAAAAAGCCCGATCCTTCAAAAGGCATGTCCAGAATGAGACAGGCTTTTTTACACTTGGCATTAACACCGGATTACCCCGATCTGATCATGTTGTCCGGACGAGGGGCGTAAACGGGTGCTTGCTCACTCGGTTAATCATCAGAGGTGCCAGTATTCGAATGCTGAAATGGCTATTTGGGTATTTGTTACGTTCCCTCACATAAAGACGGAGAAAATACACAGACCACCAATTCCGTTTCACCAAGACTGAAAACATGAGTCTCACCTGCATTCCATACTGAAATATAGAAAGCTGTGGTTGGAGCTCACATCATCACAGACAAGCTGCCCAAACTGTGAACAACTAGATCCAAACACATTCTGATCACAAACACAGTCACGCCCGTCTTTTAAACATTCATGAAGACAATAACCAGATAAGACAAACATTTAAATATGGCACTCTGAGCCCCAACAACACGATTTCACTCACCTGCGGAGCTTTAAGCCACAATCACACTGGGCATTTGCAGAATCGGTCACCTTGTGAAATGGGCACGACCAAGGCTGGTCCAGAAAAAATAAAATTAAAAAAACCCTAAAGAAATTCTTCCATTTCTACGCAGTTCAAAAGCTAACTAAACTGCTAACCATGAAGTTGTATGCAAATGTTTGAAACTGCATGTTTTACTGATTTTAATAAAATGAATAAGTGAACATCCTTTTCAGGTAACAAACTCAAAAATGGCATTTGTCTGCAAATCTTAAGCATAAATTTCTAGTTTTTTGCTGAGATTAACAGAAAAAATAAAACAGAAAATGTGAAAATACGACAACTTCTGCACAGGCCATAATTTACAACTTTTCCCCTAATACATCAGAAACAGCAAATAAACAGTAACTGTGCAGAAGCGTGTTCTGTGTAGGTGATATGTTCATTATTTACATTTACAGCATTTGGCTGACGCTCTTATCCAGAGCGACTTACAATTTGATCATTTTACACAGGAAGGCCAAGGCGGTGTTGGGAGTCTTGCCCAAGGACTCTTATTGTTATAGTGTAGGGTGTTTACCCAGGTGGGGGGCTGAACCCCAGTCTACAGTGTAGAAGATAGAGGTGTTAACTGCTACACTAACCAACCATTATGTGAACATAATTATATGAGACAACATTAAACTTGCCACAGCATAAAGCTGCACAGTGTAGCAAAAACGTTTAGATAACGGGTGTGGTTGGTGGCACTGTGAACGAGCTGGTATTTGCACAAGTAAAGTTAGGCAGCTGCCTAGAGACCTCATTAGGCAAGAGCCTCATGAAAATACGAATAAGATATACCGTATGTGGTGATGGTAAATACCTTATTTTGAAATATACTTGCATTTAAAAAATTATTTTAAAAGATTTTTTTTAATCGATTCTCTGGGTTCGATTCCCCGGCCAGGCGGCCAGGGTCCTCTCTGTGTGGAGTTTGCATGTTCTCCCCGTGTCTGCGTGGGGTTCCTCCGGGTTCTCCGGTTTCCTCCCACAGTCCAAAGACATGTAGTCAGGCCAACTGGACATGCTAAATTGCCCCTGGGTGTGAGTGTGTGTGATTGTGTGTGTCTGTCTGTCTGTCTGTCTGCCCTGCGATGGACTGGCGCTCTGTCCAGGGTGTATCCTGCCTTCCGCCCAATGACTGCCGGGATAGGCTCCAGTACGTCATTCATCATTCATCGTAGTGAATCCGACTAAAATTAACGTAAATTTGTTTTCAAAAGATTTCAAAACTTTTTGCATTGAGTCTAAGCCTTGAAAAAAAGCAAATGCCCAAGGAGAGCATGACACTTGACTGACCTTGTGTCTACACATTATCACTAGAAACCTAATCCACAACAACAAAAGATAAAAGATAAAGCAGTAACAGACCTGCAGAATGAATCAGGATCAGAATGGAGTTAACAACCACACCTTCAGACCTAGCTCATCCCCACCAATCTTCATTATAAACACCTCCAGAAAACACACCCAGGCAAATATACAGACACATGAAGTACTGCTGGAGGCAGTGGGGGAGTTACTGCTGTAATTAATGAGTACTTAAAGCTTGGGTGAATAACATCAACCAATGATGGGCAGCCCTAGAACATAAACTGTTCACATGAGAATTTATTTTCCTGACAAGAGGCTGAAGAAGCAAAGACAATCGATATGTTGACAATCCAGCTGAGGGTCAATTGTCTGACACAAAGGTTTATTAAGGTTGCAGAGGTGCCACCACTCAAAGTCTTGAGTTTCTGCAAGCTGCAGAATCTTCATGCCGGCAGAGAGAGAGAAATGAGTACGTGCTTCACTGATCATCTAAAGAATCAAACCATTACTCTTCTCCTTCTACTTGGAATCAGCAAATTAAACATTCGCCTTGAGCTACAGGCTCCAAGTTATAAGTGATATATTATAAATGACCACTATTCCCCTCACAGGACTAGGTACACATCAATTTTCCTACCGTCATTAAACTGGAACTATACTTCAAACTGTACTTTCCAGCAAAAGAACATCTTTTTTGGCCTAAAACAACAGGGGTTTGTGTTTATATGGTGTATTTTGTGCCCAGCTATGGATATGGGGCATTCTACAGAAACGTCCGCTTTTCTATCTAGCCATAGGGGTCGCCGGTGTTACTGGTCGTCACTGGTTTTTCACATAAGAAAATGTAACACTAGTGACAATTTTTGTGAAAAATGCAGTTTCACAAAATGTGTAGTCAATCATGGAATATCCACTAAAATATATAAGTGTATTTTTTACAGTTACCTAGGAATAAAGTAGGTCAAACCAATGACCTCAGCTAAAAGCTTCATATAAATCATGAGCTTAATGAGAAAATGTCTGATAACTGAAAGAGATCTTCCAAAAATTGGTAAAAGGAGGTCGTGACTCATCAGTCTAATTTTTACTTCAAAACAAGAGTTTTTTTTTGTTTTTGTTTTTTTGCTTTTTTTTTTTTGTTTTTTGTTTTTGTTTTTTTGTTTTTGCAAAAAAAGCAAAAAAAAAAAGTTTTTTGTTATGCAGTAACATGATTTTCACTATATATTCATTTCATTATATATAGATTATAGATTATTGCAGTAAAACATGTTTTTTGTCTTAAAATATGGCACTCACCCTTTCCACATGACTGTGACGACCAATAAGTGAACACTTATGTGGCGCTTGGAATTCTACATAATTGATTTAAAACCCAATATTGCTAAATTGATGGCTCAAGAGGGCATCATTGTTAAAATACTTCGTTTGATTTTAAAAATAAACTACAACCCTAACAGCTTTTTAACGTGTAATATAGCTAAACACTACAGACACAAGAACGGATGTTTCCATAGACTGACTCATACATTTAATAATGTCCCTGTATTAGCTGTGGTATATATATATGTAGGTGAAGGGCGTAAGATATCGCCATCATCCGACAGTTCCCACACTCTTACCAATCGGCTGTGAAGGGATAAAGAGAAACAATCAAAAGTAGAAGAGCTGGATGTGACATTTGGACATAAATTCAGAGATGATGGCCTATTAAAAAGAAAGCCCAGTAACGGTGAAACGCTCACCGGCCAGCCGGCACGCAGCTATATTCAGCAGAATTTCTCGCATTCTTTCATGGCCTTTATTTTCTCTCGGAGAAGCGGGCACACAAATCCTCGCCTCCCGCGGCCCTTCAAAGAGGCTCAATTATTGTTGCTAGGTAACAGTGTGTCACAGTTGAAGTCTGCTTGGCTTTGGAGAGCTTTCACTTTGAATGTGGAAAGCGCTGAGCTGGCTGCCTGATTGGCCGCTGGCCGGTAAACAAGATTACAAGCGGTGTTACTTCCGTCCTGGGTGACGTCTCCTTCGTCTCATTAATAGCCAATAAACGGTGCAGGATGAGAGAAGTGCAGGGCAGAGACCAAAGCACCTGGAGGAATTAATGTAGGCACCAATTACAGGCAGCTGAATCGAGAGACGGAGAAGAGAATGGCTGGGATGAATCAGAGCGCAATTCAGCAGATGCAGATCGTTCCACCTCCACGGGGGTCGAAGAGGAATGTTTTTCACGACCAAACCTTTAATTACAGACTAAGCTTAGACTCTTGTTTTATAACTGCTATAGCTGCCGAAGCAAATGAATGCTTGTATCTGTTCGATCACTCAACTGCTTCATGATGTATTCACTGGGAGCGGGTCGCATGAGTTCCACTCTTAACTGTAATCAGAGTATCGACATACAATGCGATGATGCAATATTAATCATCTTCAAACTGTCAGAGAAATAACAGAGCTGTCGACTCTACCCATTACTCAGCACTCGCGCTGACCGATCTATTTTACACAAGAAAAGTTTTTGGATTGAACGAAAAAACAGGACACCTAGTGATTTAGTGTATCTAGGAAATATGTCAGCATGTGTCAAGGTGGGAGGAACCTTTAAGGAACTAAGTTGGCAAATGTGCTAGGATGCCAGATAGCTGACGTTACTGCTAGAAAGCCGAACATCACATCTGTCTTCATTAGCCTCTATAACGGGGCAGTCCTTTATCGTTTCAAAAGGCTGTATAAATGTTTTCATTCATATTATAGTGAGAGAGTACCATAAAGTACCAGACTAAGGGTCTAACAACACTCACACTGTCTATATTTAATGTCTTAATAATGTTTTGGTCCTTAATAATGATTGTGCTGCATCAGCTTTATAACAAAATAAACCCCTAAAAAGCATCTCTTAGAACTTCTAAGTGATTTTAAAAACAAATGCCCAGTCATTTGTGCATGGGTTTGTGTTTGTATAGGGGCAGTCGTGGGCTGGAGGTCAGGGAACTGGCCCTGTGACCGGAAGGTTGCCGGTTCGATCCCCAGTGCCGACAGTCCATGACTGAGGGGTCCTTGAGCAAGACACCTAACCCCCAACTGCTCCCCGGGCACCCACTGCTCCGGGTAAGTGTGCTCACTGCCCCCTAGTGTGTGTATTCACTATTGTGTATGTGGCGTTTCACTTTACAGATGGGGAGGTGGAATTTCCCCGTTTGTGGGATTAAAAAAGTACCACTTGACTTAAGCCCCTTCCCCACTCACTTTCCTTTGATAGGATGCACCCAGACACCTAGCGTGGGGCACCGACTATTGTCACAAAAGACAGTAAATGAGAGATGACATGTCTATTATGGTTTCATGATGCAATGTTCCAACGTTCACTTTGTTCTGCAATTTTCACTTTGAACCAGTATGTTGATGCCCTGGCTGGATATTGAACCTGAAAACGCATCTTTACACCCCTAGTCTACCACTTTATGGTATTAAGACTTTTCTGCGCTGCCGTTCTTTATCTTAACGCCTCGGATCAAATGTCCACTAAAGTAATATGTTCAGTAACTGGGGAAGATGAGAGGAGATTGGGGGACTCATTGCTGGGACCGAGTGATTGAGTTCTGTGTCAGTTCTGCCACTGGGCTGATTCTAGGGTGTAATTAAAAAGCCATTCATGTCACTCACTCACCATATTTCAAAGCCACGGTCTCAATATTTCACGAGAGATTAGAACTTTCATCTCAGGCTTCAGCTTAGAGTAAAAAGGGGGTTGAAAGTGAAAGTGTTTATTATTGTTGGTGTGTAATACACAATTCACCACTAAAGGGGCTTAAACACTATGGATTTGGAAAGAATCGACTCACATGCCTAACATATGTTGGTAAAAGATGGTATTACAGACCATAAGTGAATACGTACGTGTAACAGAGATACCACAGATACTTAGAACAATGATGTTTCTGATCCAACCTTCAGGAAGTAACGCAATGGCATCTCCAAAAATCGCCTGCAATTATTGGTTATATAAGCCGGGGCACATTTAAGTGTGCTAAGCATGAAAGTGTCGGGTGAAGCGGAGGGCAAAATAGGAGGATTCTGGGGTGAATCTTTGTAGCTAATCATGGGACCTGCTGGTGGAGTTACTCATACCTTTATAACAACGTTAACCAAATTACATGGACATCTTTTACGATGTTGTATGTTTGAATATTGTCTGTTATGGGACCAGCAAGCCGAGATACCTAAAGAGATTGCAGCAAATCTGAAAACAAGAAGGCCTTCAGGTCATCCATCAAAGAATCAAACCAGAAGAGCTTAAAGCTTTGCTGATGACCAGTAAGCTTTAAAACTATAACCAGACAAGAATGCAGCTCTAAAGGTTCTCTAGATGTTCCTCAATCTAAAGAGAGAGAATGACGTAATAAAACAAACATTTAGATTACATTCAGAATATATCTGAAAAGCGAAAAATCCTGAGGGAGATTATCAAGTAACTTATCAAGAAATTACAATAAGTAGATAATTTAGTGGCTTAAAAAAAATTAAAAAAGCAACCTACTGTTCTTCATTTTCTCCCTGCTATTCTGCCGTCTGGAATTTGCAGCGCTCCTCAATCCGTGAGTTAGTAAAAATGAAAAAAATCCATCAACCACCACCTGATATACCCCAGCAAGGCTTTTGCAACCTGCTGCGATAGCACAGCAACCTTGTAGTAACACCAAAGCGATTACCTGAAATGACTGTACATACCCAATTAAGTAATCAAAAACAACCGTTTTTCTGCAAGTGACTTTACTTTGGAAGCATCATAAGCTGGCTTTGTCGAGCCAACTTAAAAGTTCATTCAAACCTTCCCTTTCTAGATATTAGAAGATATTATTTGTGATTTAATACCTTCCTGATGTTCCCAAAGCTTGTTGTCAAGCTTCTAGGTTTTTAAGCCACACTGATGAATAATTATTGAATAAAATAACAATAATTAGTATCAAAAGAGAATCCAAAGTTCTAAACAATAGTGTTTTCTCTATAAACACCAAACTGCAAAATGCCTGCGCTGGGTTCAGACACCAGACCTCTCAAGATTATAACCGCGATTTCATTCTGACAAAAGTAACTGAATGTGTCTTGTGCTGCCTCTTTTACATGGAGCTTCAGTTTAGTTGCTTGAACCCCCCTCAACCTTTGCACAATGCAAAGTATGCAAAGCATAAAATGTATAATATGCACAGTATTTTAGATCTTGGGCGCACTGTGAGTCACTAGATCACTCTAAAATAAACCCAATAAACACTGTGCTTGTTTGAGAGCTTGTTGTTTATAGCCACAGGGTATAAAGAGTCTCACATAAAAGAAATAATCTTTTAAAATGAACCATTCCCCCATAGTTCTAGATCCCTATACACCACAGCAGTGCAATCAACGGTCCTTGAACACGGCAATGAAACATTAGGTTACTATCCAAAAATCTATGGCACCACACACTGCAAATTGTTTACAAATCTATTTAGACAGTACATGTGCCTTTAAAACTCTACATAATATCAGAATACAAACAAAAAGAACATAGTAAAAAGTAACAAGAATTTCTTGTTTTTAAAAAGGAGCTGATACGTTTTGAGTTGGTTAGGTCTCCTTAATACGCCCAGCCACTGCATTTTGTTCACATTCACCACCAGCACATCTGATTTAATGTAGCAAAGCATCTCCAAACCAAGCCCTGGATGACGACGACAAATAATACTGGACTTCCACAAGTTGTGTTTCCATGGTCAAGCAAACTTCTTCTTTCAGCTGCTCCCTTTAGGGGTCGCCACAGCGGATCATCTGCCTCCATCTTGCCCTATCCACTGCCTCCTCTACTTTCACACCAACCATCTCCATGTCCACCTTCACTTCATCCATAAACCTTCTCTGAGGTCCACCTCTTCTCCTTCTGCCCGGCAGCTCCATCTCCAACATTCTTTGCCCAATATATCCACTATTCCTCCTCAACACATGTCCAAACCATCTCAACCTGGCCTCTCTGGCTTTATCTCCAAACTGCTCCACCTTCACCGTCCCTCTGATCTGCTCATTTCTAATCTTGTCCAGCCTTGTCACTCCCAACGAAAATCTCAGCATCTTCATCTCCGCCACCTCCAGCTCAGCCTCCTGTCTTTTAGACAGAGCCACAGTCTCCAAACCAGACATCATAGCAGGACGCACTGCTGTCTTGTAGACCTTCCCTTTCACTCTTGCTGCTATCCTTCTGTCACACATCAGCCCTGACACCCGTCTCCACCCACTCCATCCTGCCTGCACCCTCTTCTTCACCTCTTTTCTACACTGTCCATTGCTCTGGATGGTTGACCCAAGATATTTGAAGTCATCCACCTTTACAACCTCGACTCCTTGCATCTGCATATCATGCGGGTCAAGCAAACATAATAACATATTTAAAATCACTACTGTTAATGTTATTTGTATTAATTAAATGTTGATATTTGCAATTCTTCTAATATGAATGTTTTTTTTTTTCCTGAGGGAATACACAATTACTGCCATTATTTTGTATATTTTTAAGTTTTACATGCAACTTTTGCACTGTATATTTTTTGGGTCTGCTCAGATACTCATTAGGCTAGTACCCTCCATCCATCCATCCATCCATTTTCTAAGCCGCTTCTCCGTCAGGGTCGCGGGGGGGTGCTGGAGCCTATCCCAGCGGTCATCGGGCGGAAGGCAGGATACACCCTGGACAGGTCGCCAGTCCATCGCAGGGCAGACAGACAGACAGACACAGACAGTCATTCACACCCAGGGGCAATTTAGCACGTCCAATCAGCCTGACTGCATGTCTCTGGACTGTGGGAGGAAACCGGAGAACCCGGAGGAACCCCACGCAGACACGGGGAGAACATGCAAACTCCACACAGAGAGGATTCCGGTCACCCGGCAGGGGAATCGAACCCAGGCCAATCTCGCTGTGAGGCGACAGCGCTACCCACCGCGCCACCGTGCCGCCCACTAGGATAGTACGATTCTTCAAATTCATCATAATCATAACAGCTATGACTTCTCCACTGATCCATTCAGTGCTAATAGATATTAGAATGGCCACTGTTCTTCTGGAATTGATTATGGTCTTGATTTTCTTTCTTCCCCTGGAAGACCTAGTTTAGTGATGTGCATAAAATGAATTAGTTCTTAGAACCGCAAAAGTCCCAATAAGGAACAATCGCCCAACTAAGTCTGACAATGCCTCGCACACCTAACAGACGTTCTTAAAATATTGATATTTGTCTTAAAGAACCCTCAGAAACAAGCACAATGTCATGCTTATAAGTTATTACAGGCCAAAGCATTAACTTCTCGACCTCTCTCAAAACTTACTTAATTAATCTTACAAGAGATTAAATCAATTTACTGAAGTTCTCGCTTCATTTGTTTTCCATTTTACCATGCAGAGTAAATTTAATGAGGCCGGTCATTATCTGGTTCTCCCACTAATGAACTAGAGGGCAAAGTGTGAGACTCGGGTGTAACCTTGAGCCCTGTCCCCGAGTGAAAAGAAACACAAACGAGAAACAAATACTCTAGTTACAATGAAAGAGCGACCACTGAGGGGAGGGTGAGCAGACGGTCTCATATCACTGTACACGCCACTCGGTTTTTAAAAATACAGGACTACATGAATAGCACACTCTCGTGTAGACCAAGAAAAATGTACAGTACTAAATACAGCAAGCACAGGTTTCATTAAGATTAAGAGATCCTTATTAGTCCCACAACGGGGAAATTCCACCTCTGCATTTAACCCATCTGTGAAGTGAAACACCACATTCACACTAGGGGGCAGTGAGCACACTTGCCTGGAGCGGTGGGCAGCCCAATCCGCAGCACCCAGGGAGCAGTTGGGGGTTAGGTGTCTTGCTCAAGGACACCTCAGTCATGTGCTGTCGGCTCTGAGGATCGAACCGGCGACCTTCCGGTCACCTGGTTCCCTGACCTCCAGCCCACGACTGCCCATTTCATTTATGCTGAGAAAGTGGTTTTGTGATTCTACTTACAAGCTAAACAATGACCAATCCTTAAAATACATCTGTGCGTGTCAACAGGTTTTTTTTAACTGTTCTTTATGCCATATTACTGCAACTGGAGATTAACAGGCTGTACAGATAACCTGCCTAACAGGCTGCTATAACAATAATCTCAAAGATGTATTGAGCTCAGTTCTTTACTGAAGGAGGAAACTGCACTGTAAAACTACAGCAGTAAAACATGTAGTTAATTGAACGTCCATTACAGGCTGTATGTGGCTCAGCTCAAACTGCCCATAAAAGTATCGTGCATGGAAATTCGCGCTGGAATAGTACTGGTAATCAGACAAACCAAGGCTACATTAGTCATATGGATGTCCCTGGTCAAATGACATGTTCTGTTGATTTTCTAAGTGAACATTTGTGAGCACCACCTCTATAGAGAACTCACTCCTGCACAATTGTGCAGGAATGAACACCCAAAACAAAAATAAACAATTACTACTTGCTGAATTTAACATGTTGAGAAAAAAAAATCAAGCAAAAATATGGCCTGAGCAAAAGTTTCTATCGTTTTTTACAGTTTGTTACCCTCAACAGAACATGTGCACTTTTTTCTAAAATGCTATACTTACATTAGTTCTCTGTAACTAATCTTAACGTCTTTTGACTTCAAATCAACAAAACGATATTCAGACTTTTGCATATGATTATGAAAACACTGCAATGCACATTAAACACTGCAATGCACATTAAACACTGCAATGTTAACACATTTATGACTGGCACATACCCAGCTTTAAGCACTCAGTGTTGAAACTGATGAAACCGTTTCATATACTTTGTTTTATACATTATAATTCTTTTATCCAGCTGTTTAAGTCGGTTCTCTAAGCTAAGTTCTAGAGTCTTGAGGCTTTAAAAAGGCACTTTCCAGGGATGAACATCGGCATGAGACATGTAATGTGAAAGGTGTAATCGACCTAAATCGAACCACTGCAGAGCTGAGGAGAATTTCACTGGATCAGCAGTGAATGTACAATGAATTCTAACTTTTTTTTTTTATCCCCATTGTTTTTTTTCCCCCCACTGTACCACTTTGTCTGTCTGTGCTGGCCTGGCATGCTCGAAGCACATGGCTGTTGTCAGAAGAAAACCTTGTATCTCCAAAACAGTAACTATACAGGAGAAACTACTTTACTTTTAATGTAAGTCTATAGAACCAGATGTTTTACCAAGTCATTTTGGGCTGTCTCCTTTGGTCCATTCATCATGAAATTTACACACAACACAAAGGGCCACAGGCATTTTCAAATGTTGTCAAAATTAAAAAACGACAAAATTGGAGAGGTTTTCTTCTGACAGCAGCGATACACACAAACAAAGAGGTTCTCTTTATTTACATGTATTCTATGTTGTGATTCTATGCTGGAGATTATTATCTAAATTTTATTAATGAAGATATAAGATAGGATGCATATATTGTACAAATGCTACAAAAATGTTTACTTCATTTGGTCCTGTCCACCAGTTCAAAAGATATACTGAAAAAAAAAAAACAGTGAAAAGAACAATTCATTCGTGAGTCAGGCATCTTCACAGAGAAGCAGCTTACCTTGATCTCTATGAAGTCAGGCTGGCCCAAGGCTATAAGCTCAGCATAGGCCTTCAGTTCATCTACATTCCACGCCTTCACCAGGGTCAGCCGATACACTGTGCGCTGTTGCTGCAAGACACAAGTACAGGTAATGCAATCAAATCACTAGTCATGAAATATATAAATTAATTGCGAGTTTTTTTTCCAGTAAATTAGAGGGAAAATTAAGGCACAATGTGGACAAAATACAAGAATGGAACTGTACTGATGGTAATTGCAATACACACTATGTCCAAAACTCTCCCTTAGAGATGGGAGAGAAGTTCGGTCATCCGGGAGGGACTCTGAGTAGAGCCGCTGCTTCTCCACGTCCAGAGGAGCCAGCTGAGGTGGTTCGGGCATCTGGTTAGGATGCCTCCTGGATGCCTCCCTCGGGAGGTGTCACAGGCAAGTCCACCAGGGAGGAGACCCAGGGGAAGACCCAGGACATGCTGGCATGTCTATATCGCCCAGCTGGCCTGGAAGCGCCTCGGAATCCCCCCGGAGAGCTAGTGGAAGTGGCTGTGGAAAGGGAGGTCTGGGCCTCATTGCTTAGGATGCTGCCCCCGCGACCCGAACCCCGGAGAAGCGGAAAATGATGGATGGATGGAAGTCCAAAATTGACAGGTACCTGCTCATGCAACACATTGTCTGTAATCAAGTACTAATAAAGGCAACAGCCTCTACTCTGCTGGGAAGGCCTTTCCACTAGATATTGGAACATTGCTGTGAGGATTTCATTGCATTCTGTCACAAGAGCTTTAGACAGGTTAGGCACTGATGTTGGATGACTAGTTCTGGACCACAAATTTCACTCCAACTCACCCTAAAGGTACTGGATGGTGCTCCATCACTCCAGATAACGCACTGCTCCACAGCTCTGAATGCTCTTCTCTGGGAATACCTTAGAATCATGAGCACCGTTCTCCAGAGTGTCAAGTAAGTTGCTGAATTCACAGTATCTGTATACTGAAGGATAGCGTTCCAACACTTCAGTGAACCCTTGAACTAAAAGTGAAGTAATTAAAGATTTATTGTTGCTGGTTCGTGTGAATCATTTGATTCATCCAAGTATCCAAAGCACAACTGTGACCGATCAGGAGGCTC